>NW_024117302.1:0-12124 GCF_003073215.2 Triticum urartu | reverse complement strand
CCGCGGGCGGTGGTGGGTGCACTGGGGGCCTGCGGCTCTTTCGCGCCAAAACCGCTCACCCCGGCGTCCCCGAGTGCCCCCCAGCGCGCCGGGTTCGGCCTGGGTCCGCCGGCGCTAATTTCGGCCCAGGCCAGCGAAAATCGGGCTCCTGGGACGTGACTGGGCCGATTTTTCTGCGCCGGCGTGAAAAAATCGTCTGAAGAGGCCTTTCTGGGGGCGCGGCTGGAGATGCTCTTAGAATTAAGCAAGCGAATAATTTTAGAGAAAAATAAGAACACCGTTGGTATCAAATGGGACGCACACTTTATCGTAGCGAGATACAGGAAGAGCCGACATATTGCTCCATAGGTATTTTGAACGGTACAACAAAGCAAATGAGATTTGAGCTGACAGTAATGATGTCCAGTGATAGTTTTTAGCATGTGCCTAAGGATTTTTAAGCAATTGAAATTCCTAATGACAAAAGTGAGCAGTGGGACATAACCAATGGCATAAATAATAAAACCCCCTTTTTTTGTTTCATGGGATATTCCTCCATCAGCCTGTTGAAGTATCATCCCATCTACTCTTTCCTGTTTGGTAGGCTCGTTGGCTTGTTGTTTACATGCATTAGTGCTAGTTTGAATTGTGGTGTTATCCAGGTTTTCGTCTCATGGGGCATGTTTGGATGACGAACATGTGCAGTGGGTTTTTTGGTAATGTGTGAACTTGCTTTTCTCTCTTTTCCATCTCTTGTGCTCTGTATACCAGTGTATTTCCATTATGCTTAATGAAAAGGGCATAGCCCGATTCAAATTTTTTGTTACAAAACATTTAAAAATGAATGTGAGCCAAATGCAGCTAGTACTAAACATTTTGCGTATATTATATGGCAATCTACGATGTTCCGTTTGGCAGTTCAAACTTCACGAGCTCATGCCGAATTAGCGTGCAGACCCGTTTACTGTTTTTCGAAATCATTGTTGTTTTTCGAAAATTGTTACTGTTTTGTTAAAATCAGCACTGTTTTGTAAAAGTCATGGGTATTCACATGAAGACCCAACAATACTCCTAGTGCCGCCCATGTGCCGAGGGTACTTTTGGACTAGTAAATATTACCAAAACTCCCTAAAAAGTACCCCTGGGCTAAACACCCTCTATAAAACAGAGTATAAAATGGGCAAAACTTGTGTAGTACTACTAGAAAAACAAACTACATGTCCGCGGTGCAATAAGGGTAGTTGAATCCTGGTGTTATAACTCTGGCGTTCACGGAGGAACATTTAAGGTAGGCCCCTTTTTGCCCGACCAAAGAAACATCTTGCATCACTATGCCATCGCAATGGACAGCGCTGCTGCAAATGAATTTCACCGCGACTTTCGATGAACTGGTTCCGTGTATGTTGTTGTAGCGTATGTCACTTATGGCAACAGCTGATTCCTGACAAAAAAGAAAAGTTTTGCTGTGTGTTAAACAATTTTTTCTAAGGAGGATGTTAAAAACTTGTCAGCTGCTACTCTGCTAGTAGAAAGATGTGGATGAGAAATTATGGAAAGAGATTTGGATTTACAGTACCTCTTCGGAGCATGGTTTCTTGGAGTCACAGTAGTTCTGGTCAATGATGATAGGGTTAGTGACATTGTACATCTTTATGTCTTGGAAAATAATCCTCTCTGCAGACCCTTCTCCTCCCTGTCAGTGGAATCATAAGAAGCATTGACCCCGTAAGCGTAGAATATACTATACTAGTAGTATTTGTAATGGAGTGGCAGATGATTGTACGGGCGAATATTCAGGCAACTGAACTGTATTTGTAACGAGAGCACGTAGAGTACTACCATGGTGCTCAAATTTCAAAAACGCAAGAGATTTTGGAGGTTTCCGTGGCATGGCAGCGAGGCGAGGAGGTCATGCATTACCTGCCATGTTTTGATCCGCACACCGTTGGTTGTGCCCACCAGCGTGGCCTTCTCCACCAGCACGTCAGAGACATGGGCCCGCGATTTGTTCGCTCCTAGGCTGCCAATGCTGCCGGGCGACGGCAACCAATGCCAACAGAACGTCAGAGGCTCAGAAAACCCTTTGTACTACAGTGTCTTATATCTCAGTGGCTTCTAGCGAGCGTCAAATTCAAATTAGTGTTGACCATTTGGACAGTGGAGGCGTCAAATACAAATACGAACCTTATTCCATGGCCCGGCCCACAATATATGCCTGATGCCCACACAAACTCAGAGCCAGACACAATGGATATGCAGTCATCACCTGCAGGAAGTTCACAATAGCAAGCAAAGAAAAACTGTTACCAACCAAAGCTTGATGATGTTTTCATGCATATGTATCTGCATTGGAGTGTACCTGTGCTGATGATGCAGTTGGTTATGGACACCTCTCTGCTGTTGGATACGTGGATCCCGTCGGTGTTGGGGCTCCACCCCGGCGCGGTGACGAACAGCCGCGAGACGGCGGCTTTCCAGCAGTTGGCGATCACGACGTGCATCTGCATGCTGTCCTTCACCTCCAGGTCGTCCACCACCAGATGGTCGCAGCTCCTGAAGTACAGGGCCTGCAAATTTTGCACACCGATGAACAACATTCCCTCCCGGTACTACGTACATATGCAACCAGGAGAAGTCTCGGGGTCAAGAGCGTACCGTCGGGCCGGCGACGCATTTCTGACGGAAGAGGGGGGAGAAGATGCAGGTTCGGCGAGTCAGGTTCCCTCTGTCGCAGAAATGTACTATACAGCGGAAGCGGAGGTAGGGGGAGCACGCACTTACCATGGATTTGTTGACCTTGCACGAGTTGATCCACCACTCCTGCCCGTGCCCGTTGAGCGTCCCGCCGCCCATGACGTGCAGGCTGTCGACGTCCTCGAACGTGATCCACCGCTCCCGGCGGGCGCCGGCCACCCCCCCCGCCCGGGTCGGCCGCGACCCCCCCGCCCCGGGCGTTCCCCGCCCAGCCACACCGACCGGTTCGACGGCGCCTCCAGCGTTCCCCTGATCTGGTCACCCGCGAGACAAAACGTCACGCACAGAGCATGCAGAAGGAGAGCGGTATGCGTAGTATCGTGATCGATCAGCAGTAGACTCACCATTGCCGTGATCGTGGTAGCCCTGCAGGGGCCGGTGAAGCTGACGGGCATGAGGAGGTAGGCCTTCCCCTCGGGCACGAGGAGCAGGGACGGGTCGGAGGAGGAGTTGCAGGCGTCCTTCCACGCCGCGAGAAACGCCTGTAACGCACGCACGGGTCATGACCGGAGTGCTTGACTGTTACATGGAGAGCTCGGAGAAAAACAGAGCAGCTCTGGGTGGCTAGCTGGTTTCACGTACCTCGGTGGCGTCGCCGCCGGCCGAGGCGCCGTAGTCGTCGACGTCGAATACCATCGGCGGCGGCACTGGGCTGAGATCCCGCGCACCGGCGTCCGGACTCTCTGCGGCCGGGCCATAGGCCGATTCGGGAGGGAGGGCTACGGACTCCGAACTGGCGTGCGGAAACATGTAAAGAAGAACTGATACGGTAGTAATGGAGGCCAAGAGAAACTTCCTGGGACCCATCGGTGCAACTCGGGGAGGAGATCAACTCGGTGATTATGGAGGAGGAGAGGAAGGGACGAGCACCTCGCAGTTGCAGATAAATATATAATCGTTCCTCTTGCATTGTACTGCATGTATAGGACGTGCAATTACTGCTGGCCTGTTCATCTTGGATCACCATCCTGATCCGATATGCTGATGAAGGAAATCTAAGGGAGAGATGAATTGGTTGCCATTCACGTGGTAAATGTTTGTAGAATAATTAGCTAAAAGCAAGTAGGACTAGATTGATGCTAAACTTAGCATCCGATGGCAACTGATAATAATTGTTTTTACAAAAAAATTTTAAAGTTTTCCTTCTTTTATCACTCACTACCGTCTTGTCATAATGCGATGCCAAGCGATGGAGTAAGTTACCTATCTTTTCATTTTATCTAAAAATGGAGTAAAAAAAAAAGAGAAAAATTATGTTTTTGGTCCCTTAAATTCCCCAAAAATATAGACTTGGTCCCTCAAGACTTTTGGTAGACATTTGGTCCTACAAGTCTCAAAACCGAGTAACTTTGTTCCAAAATCAGATTTTGACCACGTTGACCAGGTTTGGTTTCTCTTCTAGTGAGCATGACCCTGCACTTTTCAGTCATACATCTGACAGTAAATTTGAGAAACAACAAACAAATCAAAAATGCTAATATTTTTGGCATCCAATATGCTCAAGTGCTCAAGGTGCGTGCTAATTTTCATAGTGTTTGAACACTCGAGGAGCTCATAGCAAGAAAAATAATAATACAAATCTACTCTAGGTGAACTGTAAATATAGCAAATAAATAAAGAAAAACTTAAATGTTGTGGAAACCAAGATGCTTGGGGTGCACTAGGTGCATGTAAAGTTTTGTGGTCAAATAACATTCGAGGAGATCTATAAAAAACAATTTTTGGCTTTTTTATGAGCCATAATTTTTTTTCACGAGCTCCTTGAATGTTAAAACACCACACAAATATTCATGCACCTAGCGCACCCAAGAATCTCGCTTTCCACAAAATTCGTGATTTTTGTGATTTTTTTGCTATTGTTTGAATTTACTGTTCACATAGAATAGATCTGTATTTGCTCCGAGCTCCTCGTGTGTCCAAACGCAACGAAAATTTGCACGTACCTTGAGCAGTTGAGCATATTGGATGCTCAAAAAAAATATCAGTTTTTTTACTGTTTTTTTAAATTTACTGTTCATCGATCAAACCCGGTGAGCGTGGTCAAAATCTGGTTTGGACCAAACTTATCCAGTTTTGAGAACTGGAGATCCAAATGTCTACCAACAAATCTTGAGGGACCAAGTCTAAACTTTTGGGGAACTTGAGGGACCAAAAACATACTTCTCTCTAAATTTAAAATATTCCATCTTTGATTTATTACCACCTTACAATAATGCGATGCCAAGTAATGGAGTATCACTCAAAAGAGAGGGGTGATTTAATGCGTCCACCTTCTTATGAGGAGTTCGGCTCTAAGAGTGTTCATCTTTTTTCTTTGAAAAAAGTTGCTTAAACAAACCCATGCGATTCAGGAAAAAGGAAAAACTTCCCATGGTTACTGATGTGACGAACAAGCCGCTCATGGCCTGGTTATTCGGTAAGGATCCCCTAATTCTCATGAAGGCAGATGCGAAAAATGCAACTTCAATGTGAAAAAAATATTAGACACATTGTTCTAACAAAGTTCAATTGGTGAGTGTGCCTAAGTCCGATACTTTTTTAGTCCTAGCACGGATACTGTTACTAAAGTTGATATGGTCTGGATCTAAACATTGATAGTGAGGCTCTAACAGACAAATGCCTTGCAGTACCGGTGTGGATGGGCATGTAGAAGGGATGATTTTATTCACTTCCATGAGCGCACCATTATTGGAATTTGAGGTTGGAAGGAGAAGAAATACACATACAAGTTGTGCACAATATATTCAGTTTATGTTTTGTCTATCTTTAAGATCTCGAAGAGTGTTTGCAAAGGCATGTCTAATATAATTGCGAAGTTCTGACAGGATGATGGTGATCAAAGCAATAATAGTGCTTCACATGGTGGAAATTGTGCTCCCCGAAAAGGATGGGAGGTTTAGGCTTATGAGATTTCCATTCATTTAATTTAGCTTTGTTGGCCAGGCAACGTTGGCGGTTTATCATGAACCAATATTGCCTCTGCCCTCGAGTGTTAAGGGCTATTTTTTCCCCGTACTCAAGTATTGGACGCCTACCCGAAGAAGGGATCCTCGTTAACCTGGCAGAGAATCATCGCGGAAATTCAAACTTTGAAGATGGAATATACTTGGAGAATTTGTAATGGACGCTCGATCAATATTTATTGGGATACTTGGGTCCCCTCAAGCCCTTCAAGAATGGTGATGACTGATAACCCACAAGTATAGAGGATCGCAACAGTTTTCAAGGATAGAGTATTCAACCCAAATTTATAGATTCGACACAAGGGGAGCCAAAGAATATTTGAAGGTATTAGCAGCTGAGTTATCAATTCAACCACACCTGGAGATTAATTAATTATCTGCAACAATGTGATCAGTAGCAAAGTAATATGATAGTTTTGATAATGGTGACATCAGTAATAGTAATGGTAACAGTGACAGTAGTAGTTTTGTAACAAGTGCAACAGTAACGATAGCGGTAGTAACTTAGCAAGGACAATATAAGAGAAATTCATAGGCATTGGATCGGTGACTTGTTGGATGATATTCATCATGAGACAGTTATAACCTAGGGCGATATGACACTAGCTCCAGTTCATAAATATAATGTAGGAATGTATTCCCTAAATAGTCATACGTGCTTATGGAAAGAACTTGCATGACATCTTTTGTCCTACCCTCCCGTGGCAGCGGGGTCCAATTGGAAATTAAGGGATATTAAGGCCTCCTTTTAATAGAGATCCGAAACAAAGCATTAACACACGGTGAATACATGAACTCCTCAAACTACGGTTATCACCGGGAGTGGTCCCGACTATTGTCACTCCGGGGTTGCCGGATCATAACACGTAGTAGGTGACTATGACTTGCAAGATAGGATCTAGACCATGGATATAATGGTGATAACATAAACGCTTCAGATCTGAAATCATGGCACCCGGACCCAAAGTGACAAGCATTAAGCATAGCAAAGTCATAGCAACATCAATCTCAGAACACAGTGAAGACTAGGGATCAAGCCCTAACAAAACTAACTAGATTACATGATGAATCTCATCCAACTCCTCACCGACCAGCGAGCCTACGAAGGAATTACCCACTCCCAGTGGGGAGCATCATGGAATTGGCGATGGAGAAGGAATTGGCGATGGAGAAGGGTAAATAAAAGGGAAAGCAAAAGCGAGAAAAACTATTTACACGGGAAAGCTCCCAACAAACAAAAGAAGAACAAGGAAATCTTTTTGGGTTTTTCTTTTTAGTGCTACAGCTAAGCATGCATAGAAAGTAAATTAACTACAACTAATTTTTTGGGTTTTTTCTAAGGTTTTTCAAACACACAAGAAGAAAGCAAGAAAATAAAATTAAGCATGGATGATACAATCAAAAAGTGTAAACACCTACAACTGGAATGAGATGTGTGAACATGAATGTAACGTCGGTGAGAAACACGTACTCCCCCAAGCTTAGGATTTTGGCCTAGCTTGGTAATCGATCAGTAGCCTGGATAGTAGTAGGGGTGCTGAGGAGCGGGCATCCATGCATCCCACTACTGAGGCTCCTCTGCTGCAGCCTGATCGTTCCGATAGGCGATGATGTCCGTAGGCATAATCCTATATCCGCCCCTGGCAACAGGATCAAACAAAGCAGGAGCAGGCAATGGAATAATATCACGAGTCTTCACACTAAAAACCAGGTTATATGGAACAGGTATGTTAGCAGATTCAATATCGGTAAAATGGTGATGATCCATGGCTGCACGATCTAGGTAAATCTTGGTCAGAGGGTAAGCATGAAGGCGTACCTCAACATTAAAGTGAGCCGCCAAAGGAGTAGCGAAAATCCCATCATGTATTTTACCCTTGGACTTATTAACATGGAGACGACGTGCCACAATAGCTCCCAAGCTATAAGTGTTGTCGCCCTCTAGTGCACGACATAAAACAGCAAAGTCTGGTGCGTTGAGCGCACCTACTTTTTCTCTAGCTAGCAAACACTTAGCAACAAATAAAGCAAAATAATGCAAGGCAGGAAAGTGTATGCTAGTGGCAGTGACGGCCGCCACCCCTCTCTCATCTCCCACTATCAAGGGACGATAAAAGGCCTCAAACTCTGCCGGCCTAGGCTCAACTAGGCTCCCGTCAAAAGGAATCATGCATATGTTACAAAATTCAGTAAGTGGTATCTGACGGGTTTCAGCATATAAAGTAAACTGCACCTCAGGAGGATTATTCCTAGGAAAGAAATTAAAATTTTGAACAAAGGTGTTTGTGAGGAGATGATACTGTTCATATTCAACTGCGATGAAGTCGGTGAGGCTGGCATTAGCAGCATATTGTGTAAACTCTTGCAGGATTCCAGCCTCTTCCATGAACGGGGTGTGCGGCTATTCGCACGGCCGTACTTCCACCAACCTCTGGGGATGGAGATCATTGTCAGACGACTCCCCAATAACTCCCTTGGAATTCTTCTTGGAACCAAACTTCCTAAAGATATTCATGTTTTTCCTATGAACAAAAATTCTGAAATTTTTAGTCCACAAAATTTCCTCAACAAAACTTCACAAAAATGATACCAACTACTCATAGGGATACATAGAGGCCATAGCAAGCATTCAAACTACTTAGAACTCTAAGAATTCAACATGCAAGCTCATCTACAGCAGCACCAAGAGTAGCTAATTATTCAAAATATAAACAACTAAAAAAAACTAATTGAACAAACGGTGGAGTCACATACCAAGCAATAGTCCCCCAAAACAATTTTGGAAACGGAGATTCGAGCAAAGAGATCGAAATCCGCGGGTTTGAAAGCAAGAACACGGGAGAGAGAGAGAGAGCAATGGAGAATTTTTTCAGGAGGTAGGTGATGAGGTGGTGTAAAGAGATAAGTGAGGGGGCCCACGTGGAGACCACAACCCACCACGGCGCGCCTGGGGATCCTGGCGTGCCTAGGTGGGTTGTGCCCACCTGGTGCACCTCCCTATGATGTTATTTGCACCAAATTTTTTTAAATATTCAGAAAAAAGCCGTATTAAATTTTCAGGGCATTCCGAGAACTTATATTTTTGGGTCATTTTTTATTGCACGGAAAATTCAGAAAACAGACAAAATATGGCATTTTATATTATTTAACTAATGAAAACAGAAAACAAAAGGTAGGGACATAAGGTAGTGCTTACTAAATTCATCAACTTCACACCTCTCAAAAATGATCCATTAATAAGGTTGATCAGGTCTTATTAACAACCACTTTCGATTAGCATGAAACCGAAGAACTTTCATAAATCAACAAGTTACCTCAAACGGGATATGAATGTGCCCAATAATAAGCATTTCATATTTTTTTGGCAGTAGGTAGAGGTATTTGAAAACTTCCAATAATGATTGTCGGAGACTTTCCAATAACATTAATACCATTCACTTGGAATTGTTTCTTCAGAAAGTGCACCATATGCTCATTACCATTGATATGAAATGTGACCTTGCTTTTATTGCAATCAATAACAGCCCCTGCAGTATTCAAGGAGGGTCTACCAAGGATAATCGACATGTTGTTGTCCTCGGGCATCTCAAGTATAACAAAGTCAGTCAAAATAGTAACATTAGCAACAACAACGGGCACATCCTCACAAATACCGATAGGTATGGCAGTTGATTTGTCAGCCATTTGCAAAGATATTTCAGCAGGTGTCAGTTTATTCAAATCAAGTCTTTTATATGAAGATAAAGGCATAACACTAACACCGGCTCCTAAATCACATAAAGCAGTTTTCACATAATTCTTTTTAATGGAGCAAGGTATAGTTGGTATTCCCGGATCTCCAAGTTTTTTAGGTACTCCATCCTTAAAAGTATAATTAGCAAGCATGGTGGAGATTTCAGCTTCCGGTATTTTTCTCTTATTAGTGATGATGCCTACTTTGCATAAGGAGGCATTTTCAAGATATCAGTCAAGCGAGTACGCAAAAAGATTGGCCTCGACATTTTAGCAAAGCGTTCAAATTCTTCATCATCTTTCTTTTTAGTTGACTTAGGTGGAAAGGGCATAGGTTTTTGAACCCACGGTTCTCTTTCCTTACCGTGTTTTCTAGCAACAAAGTCTCTTTTACCATATCTTTTATTCTTAGGGTGTGTGTTATCAAGATCAACTGCAGGTTCTATCTCAACATCATTGTCTGGTTCTTTATTATTTGTTTGAGTGTCTTCATGAACATCATCATTATCTTTTTCATTATCAGAAGGTGAGTGTTCACTACCAGGTTGAGTTTCAGCATCAGAGATAGAAACTTCATTATCATTTTCAGGAGGTTTCTCTACTTCAGGTTCACTAGAAGCATGCAAAGTCCTGTCATCTTTCTTTTTCTTTTTCTATTTAGAAGGACTAGGTGAAGTGGTGTTGTTCCTTTGTGAATCCTGTTCAATTCTTTTTGGATGTACCTCAGGATAAAGTGGTTCCTGAGTCATTTTACCTCCTCTAGTTGCAACTCTAAGAGCAAAGTCATGTATATTATTGTTCATTTCATATAGCAACTCTCTTTGAGATTTAGCAACTTGCTCTAACTGGGTTTGTAGCATAGAATCATGCTTTCCAACACCTCTAACATCATTTGAGATTCTAACACTCAACGAGCAATCATACCAGAATTGTATTTTAATTGTTTCATAACATTTGCATTGAAGTGATCTTGTTTTCTAATATAGTTTTCAAACTCATAAAGGCATTGGCTAGGGTGCATATTGTGAGGATTGTCATTATCACTGAATTTCATAAGAGAATTTACCTCTACCACCTTAGGTGGTGGTGGTGTATTAAGCCCATGTATTTCTTCAATAGGAGGTAAAATTTTAACATCCTCGACTTTAATACCTTTTTTCCTTCATAGATTTCTTTGCCTCTTGCATATCTTCTGGACTGAGATATAATATACCCCTCTTCTTCGGAGTGGGTTTAGGCGGTGGTTCAGGAAGATTCCAATCATCATGATTTTTCAATATGTTATTCAATAATTCTTCAGCTTGCCCAATAGTTCATTCCCTGAAAACACAACCAGCACAACTATCTAGGAAATCCCTAGAAGCATCAGTTAGTCCATTATAGAAGATATCAAGTATTTCATTTTTCTTAAGAGGGTGATCAGGCAAAGCATTAAGTAACTGGCAAAGCCTCCCCCAAGCTTGTGGGAGACTCTCTTCTTTAATTTGCACAAAGTTAAATATTTCTTGTAAATCAGCTTGTTTCTTATGAGCAGGGAAATATTTTTTAGAGAAGTAATAAATCATATCCCGGGGACTACGCACACAACCAGGAGCAAGAGTATTGTACCAAGCTTTAGCATCACCCTTTAATGAGAACGGAAATAATTTGAGAATAAAGTAATAACGAGTCTTCTCATCATGAGTAAAAAGGGTGGCTATGTCATTCAACTTAGTAAGATGTGACACAACAGTTTCAGTTTCATAACCATGGAAAGGATCAGATTCAACCAAAGTAATTAACTCTGGGTCGACAGATAATTCATAATCCTTATCATCAATAAAGATTGGTGAAGTAGCAAACTTAGGATCATATTTCATTCTAGCATTCAGAGATTTTTCGTTATACTTGCATAGTAATTTCTCTAGATCATCTATATCCTTACAAGCAAGAATATCTCTAGTTGTCTCCTCATTCATAACATAACCTTCCGACACCTTAGGCAATTCATATCTAGGAGGGCTAGTTCTAGCAGGTGTTTTAGGAGTTTCAGTTTCAAGCTCATCATCAGATTCAACAACATCATGTTGAATTACTCTAGCAATTTGTTCATCAAGAAAATCACCAAGTGGCACATCATTATCATCAAGCAAGGCATTAGCATCATCATAAGTATCATTCATAGAAGAAGTAGCATCAGCATTAACTTGCGACATATCAGGATTAATAGCATGTGGTGGTGTTGCAAGTTTACTTATAACAGAAGGTGAATCTAAAGCAGAACTGGATGACAGTTCCTTACCTCTCCTCGTCTTAGAGGGATAAATCTTAGTCTTAGCATCCTTCAGATTCTTCATAGTGATAAATTGATAATAATCCCAAGTGACTCAACAAATATAGCTATGCTCCCCGGCAACGACGCCATAAAAAGGTTTGATAACTGATATGTCTCCGTCGTATCTACTTTTCCAAACACTTTTGCCCTTGTTTTGGACTCTAACTTGCTTGATTTGAATGGAACTAACCCGGACTGACGCTGTTTTCAGCAGAAAGCCCTAAACTCTCTCGGGAGGGTTGATCTGGAGTCCGTTCGGGGCTCCGGAGAGGGGAATCCATCGCCATCATCATCATCAACCTTCCTCCATCACAATTTTAATGATGCTCACCGCCGTGCGTGAGTAATTCCATTGTAGGCTTGTTGGACGGTGATGGGTTGG
>NW_024117301.1:0-11120 GCF_003073215.2 Triticum urartu | reverse complement strand
GCTAGTTTCTCCATAGATAGATCTTGGTGACACGTAGGAAAATTTTGAATTTCTGCTACGTTATCCAACAGTTTCCTTAATGTACATGAACGGTGAATGGGTTGGCTGGCTAACTTCACGAGCAGGGAACTTGAGGTTGCTCTGGTTGGAATCCTGAGCATACCTTTCATTTCATTCAATTAAAATTTGTGCTGCAGATAGCTGGGACCCGCTTGTCAGCAGCTTTTCTATATGAAAAAAATAAAAGGTTTCCATGCAAAAAAGCATGCCGCACGCCTTGTCTTCATTGTTGGGTCACTGACAAACGGGCCCACGCCACGCTAGCATGCCTCGTCAGCGTCGTGGACATATACAAACGCGATTAGCACCGTATTTGCACGTCCAAGCCAAGTTTTTACACCACTTCGATGTATTCCACAAGTTGTAGCACTAAAGTGACCGTTTGCGTCAAGTTCTAACACCACCGGAGTAATTGACTCTATATAATAACTTGAATGTACATTTCATATTACCCTAGTTGGTTTTGATGATTTATGATAAAATCATTGAGATGAATAATGTTGAGAGTTGCTTGGAGTATTCAGGCATAATTAGAGTTCTCCTTTATCAAGCTCCAACTTAGGCCAATGTCTGTATTTGGCATACCACTAAAAGATCCTACACTTTCCTTTTTAGGCAAATTAATGCCTTTTGTGCTTCGAAACACTCTAATATATGGTTTTAGCATCATGGATGTTTTTTAAACTCTCTTCCTCGGATTAGGACACTATCCGGTCCATCTTGACAATACTCACTGAATAAAATATTTATCAATCGAAAGGATCAACGTGAACTCGTCAAGGTGGTACATCAACAGAAAAAAGAAAGAAAAAAAGTTGTATCATCCTTTTGGTTTCAACCATCAATTGAGCAAATCTGAGAATCTATCTACAAATTGGAAAAATTATCAATCATTGAATATAGCTCAGTCGATCTTTTCTTTGAAATGGAGGAAAGAATTGGTCAATTTTCTGATTTTCATCCTCTAATCTATTGCCGCTACCTGACACCAGCCGCTTTTCAGCCGTCGAGCCATAACCTACATGAGCTACCGTTGCGCAAAGGAGAAATAACTACCGAGCTATCCCTGGACTCGCTTGGTTTCCTTCCATAGCTACCTCCACAGGAAAATTGTTTATTTACCCATAAGCAAAGTACCATCTAGATACATCTATGCCTGTGACAAATAATTCAGAACGGAGGGAGTAGTATTTACGTACCTAACGTTGGTTGTCATTTGGTAAAATGCTCAAAAATACATTAATCAACTTTATAGTTAAATCACCTTTTGACGTCCTGGATTTTGAAGGTGATTTTGCCGACGTGGAAGGGAGATGCTACCAACATGAGTGTCGCCGAAGAGTTGAAGTGGGAGTAAATCACATAGAACCACCATAAGTGTGGCGAGTTCAACAGGCCGGTTCTTCCATTTTTTAGATAAAAACCTACCTACATATCACACGCGAGCCCGCCCATGATAGGTAGCACTGATGCTTCTCAACGTTGTTGCACCCGTTTGTTGGGCTGAGTTAGGATGGTCTGAATTTCTTGCCAAACACAAATAGTTGTACTAATTCACACGGCTTGCACAAGGCATCGTCGTCTCATCGTTTCTCAGGTTGCTACTCCCAGCTTCTTCCCGATGAACTTGGACAGGTTGGTGGGGCCATGCAGGTTTGCTGCTCGCATCTTCTTCTTGCAGCTGCATCTCCCTCCTCCTTATTTTTCTGCTTCCGGTAGATCCTCCAGTGCCTTCGACGCTGCCCAGCGATTTGAATGACCGCGACTTGCCAGCATAGAACCTTGACGGCCCTCTCTCCTGCAAGTTGACAAATCCTTAGCATTCCATCCAACTCCAAGATCATGCAGTTGGGCCATAAGGCTGGACATATCATACAGGTGTGGTGCTCGATGCACCCCACGATCAATGTCGGAGCCCGGCACCCCCTCAGCTGGAAGTGCCGGCGAGAACGATTCGGCGGAAGAACCATCGGCGCCGAAGCCGGAGAAGATAGGAAAGGAGCACATACCATCCATGATCATCCTACCCTGTTGTGTTGCCAGACGAGTATACATCCTATATTCTTTGTTTCCTTCTACTACTTTGTACTGCCTTATATTCCAACAAAGGAATGGAACAAGCAGCAGCATAAGCATTCTGCACAAAATTAAAAACCATGTGGTGTGGGCATTTCTCAGGCAGATAATTCGAGTTTACATTCCAGTTCTATTATGTCCCCCTTTCTATTTCCTGTGCACTTTTATCTTCTCACTACCTTATATTTATGTGCAATGGCCAGTGTAGAATACCATCGTGTCGTTTAAATTAACAAATACCCCCTTCCTTCACAAATATAAGATGTTCTAACTTTTTTCTGAATCAGATATATACAGACTGTTTATTCACTCATTTTAGTTCGTATGCAGTCCATATTAATAAACTATCCAAAACATCTTATATTTGTGAAATATCTTAGTATCGGAGTACTATATATATAGCACTGCGGAATTAGGTTCGTGCTCTCTTTTTAGCTCATTCAGAGATATGTTTTCTGAACTACCAATGCCAAAGTTTCTAAAATCTTGTCGCCGATACACTATCCGTTTTATAGTTTCATTGTGAATGGCATCACATAGAAGTTAGTTACACTTGCAGCAAGTCACTTGGGAGCCTCGGAAAACTTACATGTCAAAGAAAGACTTGTGTATGCCGAAAAGCTCCTTTGGTGCACGGCGTCCATTAGTATGCATATCCTCACCAGTCGGTTGCATGTTGTGGATCATCGTCTCGCATTAACTGTGCAATGTATAGGAGTGATGCGTTTGTTTTTCACCAGGCTGTATTGGCCGTGTAATCCAGCCGGTTTGGTCCTGGATCCTTCCGCATGCGCAGCAGATGTCCCGCGACCCAGCACCATGAGAGGCCGCAATTTAGAACAGGTTGCATATTGGACCAACTGGGCCCGAGCACAAGTTAGGCCACTGTAAAATTATGCCAGCTCGCTCGGCTGGATTGTTTGTCAGGTTTAGCAAAATAAGTCTTCAACGCACAATTAGTCGGCCATGTTGACATTTTTTTATAGATGTTAATGCAACAATTAGTTGTTAATTATTCCCGCTTTATTTATCTAATCAAGTGCGTTTAACCGAGGATCGCGTGCAGTGCTGTACGAGCCTCACAGACACATTCATGCAGCGTCAACCTGGTTTACGCTGACAGTTCTTATTTATTAAACTTAATATCTTCCAATATGAACCATTAGAGATTCTAATTGCCAAGACAAATCGCCCGGTACGTACCACTGTAACCATTTGTTTTGGTCAGACCAGCCAGCCCTTATCGTCTCAGCCCCACGCACATGCAGAACATGCAAAACATTTACTGTTCTTCTCCCCCTCCCCATCTTTCACCTACCAAAGTCGCTAACGGCGGCGGCGGAGATCAAACTCTCAAGTGTTTCCGACCGCCCCCGTCGCCGTCACGGATTCTACCCTTGGCCCCCAGTGCCCCAATTTCTTCGATGCTTCCAGCCCCACTCGTCCCACACCAGGTATGGATTTTAAGCATATCAAGTGCAGCATCGACCGTGAATTTCTCTTGGATCGACAAATCCATCTCCATTTATATTTCAGTAGGCATTGCAATCATAGTTCCCCATAGCTAGTGCGGCTCTGCAATCCAGTTTTTTTGGTTGTGTTGCCTTATCGAGTCTGCTGTATTTGCCCTCTAAACTCGCCGCCTATCTAAGATGTAGTCTCTCATCGCCAGATTGTCAAGTATTAGAACGATGTCCAGCCACAGCAACGCAGACGGAGAGCCACCCCCCAAGATGTAACGAGCCCAATTTCTGGCAGAGAAGAAGAATCTGTCAGGATCACGCTAGCAGATGCAACTCTTACTTCTCACATATCTATTCAGAAGTTTTCTTGTGTGGTATCCCAGTTTAGTAACTTCAAGCGCGGTCTTGTTTCTGAAACAGGTTTCGGAGGGCTGATGCATTTAAAAATTACACACAAACTGAATTTGAAATTCAGCTCTTCATTGATGGTCAGAGTAGATCCAGAACAATGCTTATTAGAATTGGATCAATCAAAGAAAATTCCAATCACAGACCAAGAAGTAAACGATGCATTTGGTTTGCCCCAAGGAAGTAGGGTCATTCCTCCAGGACATTCAGATCTTTCTGAAGTTTGCATAGAGTTCAGCAGATTGGCTTCAAGCATTAGTATCAAAGGCGTGCATAGTTTGAAGGCCGCTGAATTTATTTTATCAAAGAATCTAGATGAGAATTCAAGCAAAGTGGAATGTGACTGCTTTAAGATAGCATTTGTAATCTTCTCATTTGGCCATGTCCTGAACCCATGCGCCAAGCACGATTATACTAGTGTTGATTACAGGGCAGCACTTGTTGTCCCGTCAGAGATGAATTCGTACAACTGGTGTAGGTTAGTCACGGACAGTTTGATGAAAGGCGTCAGAAAGATCAAATCCGATATCGCCAATGGCAACATCACAATTCACATAGTTGGATGTCACCTTCTCCTCCAGGTATTCATGCTCAACAATCTTGTAAATATTTTTTTTAGGTAGGACATTTTTTATCATGTTGACCTCACATTATTTTGTCCATGCAGGTAATTGCTTTGGACAAGATCGAAAAATCAAGCAGGCACATTGCACAGAATATCCTCCCCCATGTCAAAGTTTTCGATCACGAATCAGTAAAGAAGGCAATTGACTCAATTACATCCCACGAAGGACAAGAAGTTTTTTTGCTGTCACAGATGTAATCTCAAAAGCATTTTTATTCAACACCATTAATTCTTCCTTTTGCCTGCAGTCTTTTTTTGTTCACACATGTTACGTGTTGTTGTTTTTTAGTGTGATCTGAAGGAGGTTGTTCATTCAGAGAATATTATATCGAATATAAAAGTTCACCATCCCAACCATGTCACAAACAAGATATGTGACCCTTCATCTTCAAAGGTCCCCCTTCGTGCTGCTAGTAAGATTAATTAAGCCACGAAGCACTATTGGCCCTGTAGAGTTTGCCAACATAATGAGACGCGAGTACCCAAACATGGTACCACACCAGATTGAAACCTTAATATCTTAGATTTAGGCAGCAGTTAAATTTTATCTATGTGCAAAGTTTTAATTGTTGTCATGCAGGCAAATGACCTCGTTGGAATCATTCTCAAGGAGCACAATACCAGGCTTATGGCAAACATCTCCGAGATACGCACACCACCCAAATTGGGATGCTAAAATTTCTCGACGAGCTAGGGGCATGTTTGTCCAGCAGATGCATATGTTGCCAACTTGCCGGTCTTACGACATGCCGTTTGGTAGATACCAACACAGCAGGTACTGTCACCAAATCAATTATTGTCGTACGGGTAGATCCATTTTTCTGTCTAGATGTTTTCGTTTAAGTCATCATCGGCATGGAACACAGGACAAATAATTGTCAATGACCGGCTGGGACAACAGCACGATCTTTCCGACAGCGAAGGTTGTTTCTCGTCACAAAAAGCTAATTCACACCCAATACAGCGATATGCAGCCTTTGATTGAATCCTTATGATCTCCCCTTCATCAACTTAACAACAGGCAGCTCCACTGGGCATGTACATCAAGCTCGGAAAAAGGGTATATGTACAGAGCAGTGATAACATTATGGACGACACGCACATCGGTATTTTTTAATCAATTTTGTTTTTATATATAATTAATTATAAGCATGCACCATTTTGCCCAACTGAATCTATTTTCTGCCCAATCTCAGGCCAAAACCGCACTATTATAACCAACAAGGCACTTATGTTCATGACGGCAACCACGACAATCCATCCACTCCAGAAAGGGGCATCGACTCATCCGCTGACCTAACGAGCCTTGTTTTCTATCATGATGGTCTTTTTTCCAGTATCGTACTCGCTTACCAAGATTGCACGGGAGTTTCTTTCTCACAGTTAACAGACACGACCCCACCCGCCAGACATTTATCTTGAAAATCATTTGTGTCAGACCCATGGTCTTCGACTCCACCGTCACACACCCCACCGGCTGATTCAAGCAAAATCTTTGCATTCTGCATCTCTAATGATCAGCCTGACAGCATGTCTAGGTAATATCCCATCAGTAAACAAAACTGTATTATGATCAACATACTGTTCTAACTCATGTTCCCTCTACTTGCCTTTTTATGTACCAGGACATGGATCGAGCACCCCACGCCCAGGCTGTTGTTAGTGCAGGGGTATATTTTACGTGACTAGATCATCAGAAAAGATGCAATAAGCCATGAATGCTTGACTCATTGTTCGTCGATTAGCACAAATCCAACACACCAATTCAAAAGATGGAGATTTTGCAATTTGGCGAAAGTTCGTCGAGCCAGACTTTACGGTACATTACTATGTTGGTTATTTTTCCTATGCAACTTTAATTTTTTTTCAGGATGACCAGTTCTGATAATAATACCAAATGTATGCAGACACTTGCCATCCGCAACATAGACCCAACGTTGGCCGTCTTAGTCCAAACAGAACTCCTAATGGAGAAACACATCGACCAGTGCCGGATGGTACGTCACATATATGTTTCCCCTGCCCCCTGCTCTATTATATTTTACAATGAATATTCATTTGTGTCTACATTGCAATGCAGTTCATTTTCCACCCCTCTGCATTATGGATGGTGCTGTTATATTTTAGATATGCTGAGGAAGAGGATTGTTGTTCTAGATCCGCAAGCAGGCCCATTTGGATTTACATCCGACAGAGTCAAATTCCATGAACAAATCAGTCATGCTATCCGTGGGGCATTCTTCAAATGTGTGCAAACTTTATTCTCCAGTTGGCCAGGCACTTGTGATGGATGGACCAGAGAGTTTCCTACTTTGATGATAGAAAAAATTGCAAGGTATTTTTAAACGTTAACATATGTTCATTGATGCCATCAAACGTTAATATGTATTGCTATCATCTTCAGTGAGGAGTCCACCATCTATTCGTTATTCATGGCAAGGCACTATGAGGCGAGACACTACGGAACCCGACCACGAAGGTTTGTCTGCTAGAACAACTCTCCAACCATATTTAAAATACACATACAATCATTCCAGTATGTTTTTATCTGCCAGGAAAATATATGTGCCTATCGCCGAGCCATCCTCCAAGACGTTCTGAAGCTTGAGGACAGCAAATCGGACACACCGTACAAGGCAAGGCAATGCAGCACATCAGAGCAACTGTAAACAATTTGTAGTTTGGTAGACATCTAGAAAAAATTGCAAGGTATTTTTAAACGTTAACATATGTTCATTGATGCCATCAAACGTTAATATGTATTGCTATCGTCTTCAGTGAGGAGTCCGCCATCTATTCGTTATTCATGGCAAGGCACTATGAGGCGAGACACTACGGAACCCGACCACGAAGGTTTGTCTGCTAGAACAACTCTCCAACCATATTTAAAATACACATACAATCATTCCAGTATGTTTTTATCTGCCAGGAAAATATATGTGCCTATCGCCGAGCCATCCTCCAAGACGTTCTGAAGCTTGAGGACAGCAAATCGGACACACCGTACAAGGCAAGGCAATGCAGCACATCAGAGCAACTGTAAACAATTTGTAGTTTGGTAGACATCTTCAGAAACCAGATGAGAAATGTACCCCCCTAGTCGGCTCAATAGTTTATCAAGTCAGATAGCAGGAGTTTGGTTTGCACAAACATCCTTATGTACTGTACCGTGGCAATTAGTATCCAGACCAATATAATGTATGCCAGTCAGATATATTTTTTGATTGCCTAGAGCCCATGCAGGAGGTTAAAAACAGATTGTTTACACGAGCACAACATCATACATAGGGAACCAAGTAGGGTTACCACACGCAGTGCTCTTCATCGTTTGAAATTTTTTGAACTTGAGAATAACGGCCAAGATACATGCTAGACCAGATCCAGCACACACTTAAGGCACGTTCAGTGGATGCATGCAACACTTGACCCCATGAGCTGGCCCTCTGTTTGAGCGTCGGCACTATATTTTTGCTACTCCCTCCGTTCACTTTTATAAGTCGTTTCAGACAACTCAAAATAGTCTGTTTTGCAGATTGTCTGAAATGTCTTCAAGGTCTTATAAAAGTGAACAGAGGGAGTAAGAGAGACGATATATAGTAAGCCACAGCCCGGCTCGAGCAGTCTCGTCCGTTGCGGTATTGTGCAAGCACGCCACATAGACGGAAAACGAGTGCCTGGGGTTTAGCATATGCATGCCATGGAGCTAGAGAACTTCCATGCACTCCACTTGCTCGACCACAACTAGTTGTGCCATACAACCTAGTGCACGCAAAGGGAGCTGTTCTGAGTTGGGCCCGGCCCGTACTAAGAAATCTGGAACGGGTGCTAGAGGATTCGGTGGCGTAGGACACGAGATACTGGACCGTAACCCCAGTTAATAGCTACCGCATGCATGCGACTAGTATATGTTCCACGTATTACACACTGTCGCTCTTTAGCTCCATCATGATGCATGCAGCGCACGGCGTTGATAAAGTGCGCCAATGCCGCCGTGCACTGAAAGTTCAGTGCGCTCCCTTGTATATGCATACTATGACAAGCTGGTAACAGCAATCTGATGCAAAAATCAAACCGATTTCATGGCATATTAATTAGCACGACTTAAAAAGAAAAACTGTTAGATAATCCAAACATAAGTTGGTTTCAATTAGATAAGTTACCAAGTATTTGAGTCTATACGTATACAAGTTTGAGTTGGAGTCGTTTTAGGCTTATGATCAGCGTGGCCGTGTAATTAGATTAGATTAGGCAAGTGAATTTGTGTCGGACCAAGAGTAGTAGTATCTGGCCGTGTCTTAGTAGGCTTTGCCTTTGGCTGTGTCCGGTGCAATCCGTGTAGGAGTCAGTTTAGATCACGAGCCTAGCTTGGAGTCGGTTTTTTGGGGTCATGGCTGCGTCTATATATAAGTAAGTGAGCCATGGCATCGATTTGTAACCAGGAGAAAAGAGAGAAAATAGAAATAAAGAGAAAAGAGGGCACGACAAGGGCCCTTGGCTATCTGGATTTTTGTGCGCGTGTGTTCGTGCAATTTGATGTGATCGATCCTGAGGGCGAATTTCCAACAAAAACAAGACAGCTATCTCCATTGCCGAGCTTCATGGAACTCAAACATCAGGGAAGCACCAAACCCACAGCCAGGGTACATCATCTTGCTACCTGTATCTGTATGTATGCAAGCCATGGATGACACGAGAGTGCCGTCTTTCCATGGACAAGAGAGCAGCTAGGAATATATGTACATCGACCGATATTTACAGCAGAGGTCAGGTCAAACGCGTTCGCTGAGATGGACAACATACGTCTTCAGGATGTCGAACCAGGCACGATACATCTGCCTGACACAAGTTCTCCCTTCCTGTAAAAAACGCCGCAGTATTGACAGCCAGGGAACAGAGAAGTGATATAGAGACACGACGAACTTGCCACAATAGGCGTCGAATCAGCGCATTACACGCTCATCACCAGACACAAAACTACTAAGATAATACTACTAATTTTGTCATGAAAGGATCATGATATGATAGACACAGGCAGCTGCCAAGACAAGCGGAAGAAGAAAGCAGAAAACGCAGGCTACATATGACCGAGGAGGTTCTACCGACAAGAACCAGCCAAATAAACCCAGCAAGTTAGTCAGATGGATCAGGCAAGCAGCAAGCGACGATGCCTAGCTAAGGGGTAGTTGTTCAGTTCACTTCAGTTTAAGCCATCCAGAGGAGAATGCCGGGACGGCCAGCTTCACTTCTTATGCACCCTGCAGTCCGGAGAGTTTGGCTGCAAGGGCAACAGCGGCTGCCTCGACGCGTCCGCACTGTTGAAATCGATGGCCAGGCCGACCGGGCTCGTGTCCTTCAGGCTCGACGACTTGCGTTTCTGCTGCAACACAAAGGACGGCACTGTTAATATAGTCACCAAGGTAACCAGACTGACACTGACAGTAGGGTAGGTAATTCATGGTTTCGACTAACAGCTCTACTGCCTGCTAAATTAAATTAAATCAGTAGTACACACTTGTGTGAGCTTTTATGGTTGGTTGGTTGGTGCTTTTTACCTTGGTGGAATTACTGGCGGAGTGCTTTCTTTCGGACCGATGCTTCTGCTCCTTCTCCAGCAAGCACAGCAGCCTCTTGTTGGCTTCATCGAGGGCTCTGTTCTCCTCGAATAGCAACTTAACCTTGAATTGAAACACGCAAGAAACTTCCAACCGTCAGAACCACACTAGCTTCACACAAATCAAATATATTGACATTCGCTGAGAAGGCGATAAAAGTCGCAGGTGCAGAACATGTTTGCAGTTGCAAGGGCAAGAGAGGTTCAGCATATATGGTACCTCCTCCTCTGCTTTGTTTAGGTTGGTCTTGAGTATCTCCTTGTCCCTCTGCAGCGCTTGCACTTGTTCAGTAAGCTGCGCGTGAGTAAGTAAGATGAATGTTGGAGGATCAGTCAGGTTGGTTAAACAGCACTGCACTAGTAACTACTACGAAGCAGCCAGCGCAGTAGCATATAGGAGTATCATGCAAGCAAGCAGAGTGTTGAATGATGGTGACAGAGCTCTAGAGTTGATCCAACACCAAATCACCTCACCTGATTGATGGTGATGGAGCTCTACTATAGTTGCCAGACCAAAAACAAACCATGTAACAGGACAAGTCAAACTGGATTATGCATGAACTGAATAAAAGCTCTGGATGATATACTAATTCGTCAACTAACCAAATTTCCCAATGGCAGAACACACAAGTTCAGACAAGAAATCATATCCAGAATGTAGTAATCAGTGGATAACAGGAGTCATCAACCATGAAATGAACAACTGATAATATGAGCTTGGAAAGGGAGACTGACGTCGGGGGCGTCCCTGAGGCGGTTGCGCAGGTCGTCGCTCTCCCTGGCGAGCTCGTCGCAGGACTCCATGGCGCGCTCCAGGTCGCGCTCGTAGAGGCCGCACTCCTTCTCGAGCCTGGCGGCGTGGGCGGCGAGCTGGTCG
>NW_024117300.1:0-18644 GCF_003073215.2 Triticum urartu | reverse complement strand
AAAAATTGGTCTAGTGATGAGGACAAGGTTCTCATAGCAGCATGGGCAAATACAAGTTTGGATATTGTTGGGACAGATCAAAACCGGGATGCTTATTGGGATAGAATTTCAGAGTACTACAACACACACAAGGAATCATCATGGCCGGAGCGTAATGCTAATGCAATCAATTGCCGTTACACAATGATTAACAGAGAGACCTCTAAATTTTGTGGTTGCCTTCAGCAGATTTTAAATAGGCAAGAAAGTGGAAGGACTATACAAGAAAAGGTATGCACCTTTCTTGTAATTCTATATGTGATGTGCAATATTTTATATGTGTTGTGCTTATTTTAACAACATATTTATATGTGCAGTCAAACGATGCACACATTTTGTTCAAGGAAATGGATCTTAAAAAAAAGAAGCCTTTCACACTGATGCATTGCTATGTAGAGTTTTCGAAGTATCCAAAGTGGCAGACAAGAGAAGTTGAAACTTCTCTTAAGAAACAAAAGAAGACCATTGATGCAAGTCCGGGCACAGCCACCAATGATCCGGCTGATGCATCCTCGGTACGTACTGATGCTACCTCGATACACACTGATGCTCTTGAACATGAGAAAAGACCTGATGGTGTGAAGAGGGACAAGAGAGGTAAAGCTGATGACAGTGCTTGCAAGCTGTCATTAGAAACTGTGTGGGCAGCAAAGCTAGAGAAGGATGAGATCAAAGAGGCGGCAAGAAATGCTCGCTATGCACAACAATTGGAATTGCGAAAAGAGGAGATTGCACTCAAAAAGAATGAGGATGCACGAAACGAGAGGGAGGATGCACGGAGACAGTTTGAATTAGATGAGAGGATCATGCTCATCGACACAAGTGGTATGACTGATATTCAAAAGCAGTTCTAGCAAGCTAACCAGAAGGGGATCCTTGCTCGCGGCCTAGGGTAATGTGAGCTATATGTTGTAGTTGTAAGAACTATTTACTGCTTTCTGCTAGTTGAGGACATGGATTACATCACTCATTGCATAAATATTTTTATTGATAGCTGCATTACAAAGACATGGATTACTCGTTTCCAAACTTTTGCCACACATGGTCAATTAGATCAAGTTTAAGATGGTCATGTTCATCGAAATTTCTAATCCGATGAGTCATCTGAATAAAAGAGCTCAGTTCTTCCGTATGAGTACGAGAGACTGTGACTCTTTCTCCCATTGCCTCAAAAGTGCAGCTTTGCCGACCAGTTTGTCGCTCCTCTTCAACTATCATATTGTGCATTATGACACAAGCTTTCATGACATCAGTGATTTCTTTACGTTTCCATCCTTTAGCAGGTCCACGAACAATGGCAAAACGGGATTGCAGAACTCCAAAGGCTCGTTCCACATCTTTCCTAGCCCCCTCTTGCTTCTTGGCAAAAGTTTTATGCTTTCTGCTAGTTGGAGCTGGTATGCTCTTCACAAATGTTGCCCACCGTGGATAGATACCATCTGCAAGGTAATACCCCATTGTGTACTGATGGCCATTGATGCTATAATTCACTGGAGGAGTTTGGCCTTCGGCTAGCTTTGTAAAAACAGGAGAACGTTGAAGAACATTTATATCATTCAGAGACCCTGGTAAACCAAAATAAGCATGCCAAATCCAAAGATCTTGTGAAGCAACTGCTTCCAAGATCATAGTGGGCTCGCTCACATGGCCTTTAAACATGCCATGCCATTTTTTGGGGCAATTTTTCCACCCCCAGTGCATGCAATCTATGCTCCCTAACATACCGGGAAATCCTCTTTCCTCCCCTATTGCAAGTAACCTAGCAATGTCTTCTTCATTTGGAGATCTCAGGTACTTTTCCCCAAAAACTTCACAAATTTTGATCACAAATTTCTTGCAAGACTCTAAATTAGTAGACTCAGCGGACCGGATGTACTCATCAACATAATCAGCTGCTACTCCATATGTTAGTATCCGCATCGCCGCGGTCATCTTTTGCAAAGGATGTAACCCAAGAGCTCCAGAAGCACTTCTTTTTTGCGTAAAATAATCATCATAGTCATGCTCAAGTATACCATCAGCTATGCGGTTGAACAAAGTACGCGACATCCTAAATCTGTGCATAAAAATTAAATGAGACAGGGAAATGAAAAAAGGACCAAAGCAGAGAAGTGTACTAATTACGAACCTTCGTCGAAACAAATGTTCGGGAAAGCGAGGAACTTCTTTGAAGTAGTCGTCCCACAGAAGAAGAAATCCGGCATCTCTTCCTCGATCGATTGACCGACGTCCATGCTTGGAACCGCCATGGCGTCGAGCGTTCTTCCTCTCTTCCTCCTCGCGCTCGGCGAATGCTGCAAGTATGAGTTCATCGTCGCCAGATGAAGATGACGAAGAACTCATGTCCCAAGTGGATGTGTTCATTGTGTTGCGTGAGAAACGATAGAAAAATCTAGGTGAGGAGAGAAGTGTGCTGGAAGAGGTGGTAGGAGTGGTTTATATAGATCGGAAATATGGCCGTTGGAAATATAGCCGTTTGAAAAATATAGCCGTTGGAATATACACGTCCTAATTTACACGTTCCACTGAAAAACTGGGAGGTGTATAATTTAGCAAGATGTATATGGACGTGTATATGGAGATATACACGTCCAAATTTACACGTTCCACTAGAGATGCTCTTAGTGTCGCCCTTGGACTGAACTGGACTGGAGTGGACGCCCACGTGTCGGCACCTATCTTTTCTTTTTAATACCAATAATTCTACTCATTTGTATTTTCAATTTTATTTGTCATATTATTCCAAATCTCATAGCAACATATTCCCGCAATAACGTGCGGGGTTTCATCTAGTAACTAGTATTAATAATTGTTGGCCCATACGCATAACACGGGTCCACCAAAAGCACGCACGGACTGCAAAACTATATCTCGCATTAAGCAAGACAGAAGTATCTCCGGCCATCAAATTCCACAGTAAAGGGCTGGTCTGTTAGCGCACATTTAAAGGAAAAGCAAAGCAAATGAGAGATAGGACCAAATGTAATCAAATACATTATTTTATAAAATATTTAACATTTTTTAAATTCTTTATTAACAATTTTCAACTACCTGGTTAACATTTATGTAGTACAAGGTCAACATTTTTCTGTACATATTCGATATTTTTTTATCAAATGCTTGATTTCAATTTTCTAAAATACAAGTTTATGATTTGTTTAATGCATGATGAACATTTTTATACACATTAAACATTTTTCAAATACAATTCGATACACATTTAGCATTTTTTTAATACATGGTCAACATTTTTCCTATACAAATTTATCATTTTCTAAATGCTTCATTAACATTTTTCAAATACTTGCTCAACATTTTTTTAAATTCTTGATTAACATTTGTATACACATGATCCCATTTTTTCATCATTTCATTAATACATGGTCCACATTTTTTCTATACACATTTCACATTTTTAAATGCTTTATTACCATTTTGCAAATAATTGTTCCACATTTTTTTCAAATTGTTGATTACAATTTTTAAATACATGACCAATTTGTTTCATACAAATTCTATTTTTTGTATACAATTTTCATAATACATGACAAACATTTTCTCTATACACATTTAACATTTTCCAAATGCTTGTTCAACATTTTTCAAATGTTTTATGCAGAGTGTGTTTTGTACACACACTCTCTCTCTCTATATATATATATAAGAAAATGGTTGTGTACTCCTGGGAGTACGTACTTCCGCTTCTCATATACCACATAGATGAATCTTTTATACCACTTTATTATTTTTAATATACTTCATTAGTAATTATTAGATACCCCAAAATGAGTTCCATGAAAAAATTCATGTGAGTCTACATATTTTTAAATGTTTACATATATACTGATGTGTTTGTACGTGAAAAATGTATATTACAAAAAATACATCACAGATGATATTTTTTCAACAAAACTCGTATTGGGGTATCTTAGAATATTTAATAAAGTATATTGAGAATAATAAAGAGGTATAATTAATGCGTATATGAGGTATATTGAGAATGGGAGTACGTACTTCCAGGAGTACAGAAGAGGCTTGCTAAAGTGAGCCTGAGCGCATTGTATTTTATCCTACGCTCCGCCCCATTGAGCGCACCCAGTTGCCCGCTCAGTTAAGCCATTCTCAAGTTAACCCCACCACGTCATCCAGATGGTAAATATTTTAATTTGGTTACCTTATTTAGCGGGCTTTTTACTAGGGTGCGAAACGAGAATGCAGGGTGTAGGGGGTGGAATACTTATGGTAAATCTTTTAGTTCTGTTACTATGTTTGCCAATTTTTTTACTAGTGTAGGAAACGAAAATGTTAAACTGGGCCGGTGCATGCAGATGGTAAAGTATTTTTTTACTAGACTTAAGAGCTAACGGACTAAACCACCCGTAGTTCTTTGTTTGGTAAAGTATTTTCTTCCATTATCGCCTATTCTATTCATTTTACTGCCAATAATTAGTAACTTCCCAAGTGGGGCATATGTGGACCAATGCCATATGATGGTAATCAAATTAATCTTGTTACTATTTCTTCAAGTAGTTTTACCCTCGACTAACTAATCAGCGGGGATGGCGGAGAAGCGGGGCGTACGCGCATACTATGGTAATCAAATTAATTCCGTTACTAGTTTTTCAACCAGTTTTACCATCAACTAACTAATCGGTGGGGAGAACTGGAGCGACCCGCCCACCTAATTAGGCCAGCGCGTAGGATATCCTATATATATATATACACACACACACACACACTAGTTGAATGTCCGTGCGTTGCCACGGACCAACAAATGAATCTATGGCAAGCCCTGGGCTACTGGTCTTTGGTCATTGCGACGTCGCTTTGATATGTTGTCACCCCTGCTCCGAATATACCATGATTTCTCCAAGTCCAACAAACTCCTGTTGCTATTCCCAGCCCCACTCCAAATTTTCATGACTTTTCTTCAAGTATGCCAAATTCATTCCCAATGTCACTAACTTCAGATGTCCTGTGACCTCCCACCACAACATCCGAGCAGTTCAACTGATACCCAATTATGTTTTTTGCAATGTTATATACCTAATAGAAGATAATCCGTGCCTGGTCCAAAATGATCACCTCCGGTTCATCACGTTCAGCTCCATTGCAGTCTGAAGTTCAACCATTCACCTAATTTTGTTAGGTTGTAAAAACGATAACATGCTAATAAGATAATCTTGAGGAAATTACTGCAATACAAGGGAGGTCAAGATTTGTAGTAAATTCTACGGTAATCAAGCCATATGGTGAGAATTATCGACTTTGACCATTTCATTTCCATTGGAGTATCACTACATCCAGCGATGGTGATAAGCAATAGCTGATGAAATGCATACCATTTAACAGGACAAAAAGTCACTTGTGTTAATCTGGCCAATGGGTACTCCTGGTCTCCCTTGCAAAAATCACTTGTGTTAATCTGACCAATGGGTACTCTTGGTTTTCTTATGTTCCTGTTCACAAAGAGAAGTCAGAAAATGCATGTGTGCTGAGAAGTTGAAGTTACTCTTTTGATATTCCCAAAAGAATGCTATCATATTGTATCATAATTTTAAAACTCTATCCGAATTAAGGAATCAGGCGCAGAACAACACCAGCAAAACTATAAGCAAAGATGAAGTTTCTATTAAAACAAGACATCAAGTATTACATAAGTCTTCCAATGAAGAAAATCAAACGGTCTGGCAGAATACCTATAAATTAAGGAGATGTTGTTAGCCAATGGAAAAGAAAAAAATATGGTATCAACTCAAACTAAACCTATTCTCATGAATAACACATGCCACTTCCATGGAGGCAAGTGTATTTTGTAAAATAGAAAAAAAAGGAATATATTGAAATAGACACTTGTGATTTGGGCCGGAGGTGCATGTAAAACTGAACCTACAACTATTTGCATCACATTTATATGACATGGCGTACCAAAGGGAGTAGAAAAATAATGAAAATATACTTTTCAGTATTCTTTTGATTAATTTAAAGATCCAGAAGTTGCGGTTAGTGATGCTTGCAATGAATAAGAGCATACCCCGAAATTTGCATTCACTTCAAAGCAAGGGGGAGATATCACTTCTTAATTAACAGATTGCTACATAATAAAGTTACTATAGCTCTTTAGAAATTTTAGTACAATTAGAAGCCACTCTTTGTATTCAGTAGAAGCCACTCTCTGTATTCAGTAGAACCAATGTAAGTTTCAATTATAACCCATATCAACTCGCACACTTAAAATACCAGGTTATATGTTACAGTGCAAACATAGTACGCAGAAAATAAAATCATGGAACCACTTCGAAATATATAAATGAACCTTGATTCTAGGCTTAGATTACCACTATGCAGATTGTGTTTTGCTACTGATTTTCATCTAATTGGGTTCCAAGATGAGTGCCAACCTACATGAAAATGTGCAAGCAGTTTACTGTAAATTTGTAAGGAACACTTCTTACAACTCCTTTCTTCTCACAACTTCTTTTGGTCTCAAGTTTAGCATTGCTAATTACTGTCAGAACACTAAAACCAGGCTAGATGTAGCAGAAAAGGCCAACAAAGGGTAGCTCACCCAGGTTGCCACCACATGTGGTGAACACCATTCAACCCCTTCAGCCCAGCAGTCCTCACGGTCATCTCAAATCAGTAGACTGCTCGGCGCATGGAAGCAAGGCTGTCGGCCAGCAAGACTCCATCACCATGGCCATGGTTGTTGACGCCAAGGTACTGTACGGACTATTTGTCGATGAACACGACTGCAAAAGGACTAAGATGTTGGCATTGTCGAGCTCGGATAGCATCGGCTCTGAGTACAGCATTGTTGCGGCAGCCGCTGCCCCAAGCTCATCGTGTTCACCATCGTCGCCACTGGCACTGAGTTTAACGTCGCCCCCTCCTTGTACCTCACCTCTCGCCAATCTAACATATGGCAAATAAACCATCAGAGTAAAGTAATGGTGAAACGAAGATTTCTATGTTGCTCCACCACAAAATGCGCTACAAGCCGCCAAGCGAGCACATCCTCTTCATGCTCTTCCCCGAGTTAAAACTTATTTCGGGTGTTTTCCTGATTGGTCCTTCTATCAACATACTCCACAGGTGAAAACATAATCAAATCAAATGCTTACAGCAGCAGCAGCAACATTCGGCGTGTTGTAGGCTCCGTGCGCCGAGACCGAGAGTATAAATAAATTCACACATACAATACAACGAGTTTCCACAATAAAAAGCAGACCTGAGTGATTTCTATCAAGGGCTCTTTTGGCAATTTAAGAATCATCACAACCTACAGATCAGATTATGACAATAAGTAAACATAGTCTACATTGATAAATTCATCAGTGCTATAAGTATTCATTATGACAAAAAGCAAACGTTTAACCATAATACCTGTATGCGGCCGCCACTTGCCAGATTTCCACAGGCAACCTCCTGTCCTCCTCCCGTCCTCCGTCTACCTGCTCCTAGTGCTGTTTATGTTGTTTGATATCGACACCCAACTTGCATTGTTTGGAAATATGTTTCTGATCCGCGAGATATAATCTATTCTAGTATCTATTACATGACAAATAGATAGATTGGATAAGAAAACGATACTACCTCGGTGAACTAAGCTTAGTTCAAAACTGCGACACTTATTTTGAATTGGTGGGAGTAATATAAAACATTTTAAATAACTACTTATGTTAGTTTACAGCCGAATACCAGATTCATTCTAACTAGAGGTAAATACACTGGTGGTACATGAAGTTGCACAACATGTGCAGTTTGGTGCCGAAAATTGAAGAATACAAAAACTGGTACGAGCATGCACGTATGGTGCAATTCGCGTCTAGAGCCGTATACGCCGCTCGTGTGGCATGACAGCATGGCACTAGGCCCACTGTCGGTGACTGGGCGAAATTGAAACACCCTACACTAAAACAAAATTTCGTAAAATTCCCCCAAAATGAGCCTATACATCTCTATGACTGTTGGGCCCCGCCCGCCAGGAAACAGTACAAAGGAAAACCGACCACATCAAATTACAATAGCTCTGATTGCTACCAAGGCCGCTCAGGTTGTTTGTCATTATTAAGCATAATCAGGCCTAATACCTTATATACGGACACGGGGCTTAAATGGGTTGCAGTCACCACGGCCTATTTCCAAATGTTCGTTTATTATTTTTATTCCTTAGAAATTTGTAAAAATACACAAAGTATAATCACAGTAAAACATAAGATTAGAATATGTGTGTTAATGTATTTAATAAATATGAACATATTGTTTGTAGGATATTTAATAAAAATATACATCTGTTATTTAAAAAATATTCCTATAGCTAAAAAATGTTTAAGAATTATAAAAATGTCCATATATTTTAAAACAATATTTGAGAGTTAGCATTTGAGGGTCTGCAGTCTATGAGTTCACTACTTCTACTTATTTTTACATACATCTTTTTAATTATTTATTATTTTTTAAAAATATAAAAGTATTTTGGAAACACATAAACTTTATTGAGACACGTGAACACACTCTGGAGCAACAAAAACACTTTCTCATATACTACATGAATAAAAACGTGAAAACTTTAAAAATATTATACGAAAATTTATTAAAATATATAAACTTTTAGAAATTATTCTTATATTTTATTAAATATATTTTTATTGTTTGAAATTATACAAGCATTATTATAATTCATTAATATTATTTTACTTATAGAAATATTTTTCTCTATAATACGGGAATATTTTTTGTAGTCACATGAACATTCTTTCAAAAAAGGTATTTTATTTTTGTACATATTATTTGTAATACAGGAATATCCTATATTTATTTTTACATTCTTTTAGAAACTAACATTAAAATAGGTCGCAGTGACTGTAGCCCATTTAAGCAATCGAATCCTCTAAACTAGTTACTAACATTAAAATAGGTCTCACATGTTATTAGGTCTAGTTATCATGCACAGTCGTCGTGATCACCGAGTTCTTGAGTTCAAACAATCGTAAGAAACAATTTTTATGATCATTGAGTGGTTCTTACTAAGAAACATTTCCTCTTGTTTAGCATTGAATTGATTTTTTGTTCTACTGGATATATAATTTTGTGATAGTTTTTATCTTTGTTTAGTCAAGTGATTTGTGTACATCTTATCGAGGATAACTCATGAAAGTCAACTGTTATGCAATCGAACCCTCTGAACTAGTTACGAATTTGCTATTTTAAAGTCAAGTGGAGAAATGTTAGCCTTGTTATACGTGTAGATATCGACGAGTGCAAGCACCCAAAAGTAAATGGCTGTTTCGGCAAGTGCAGCAATAAGAATGGATCATTCGACTGCTGGTGTCCACAAGGATACCATGGAAATGCCAGCAAATCGGATGGTTGTGTCAAGACCATAAAGAACACAAGTGAGCACCGCGACCTGCCAACATTTTGTATATAACATATAAATAAAACTAGTTGATCGATGTATGGAAAATGTTTGTTCATCTAAGTATCGTCATTGTTGTTTGACTATGGTTCACACATATATCGTATATATTCCTCTTACTCTGCCACGAAATGCCCTTACTAACAAATGTTGTGTTTGTTACCATTTAACTCATGGTATTGCCGCTAACTCAGAGAGGATATTCTACTAGATTGGTTTGGGGAATCTGCACTTCCAATTGGGTTGAATGTTAGTTGGCGGATCGTCCTCATATGACATATGGAAGTGCCTAAAAGAGCGATGGGGGGTCTTTATTGGGGAACTTGGCAAACATTGAAAGAAATGTCTTAGCTGACAGAATTACGGCCATTTGTGGTGTCTTTGTTCTTAGAAACAGGGAGATATATAAAATTATTAATTACCCACACAAATATCTATTATAAGTAAGTTCATGATCTACACATATTGTGTCCAGTCTGAACTTTAGAAAGGAAACGATAGTGAATATTAAAAAAATGTACAGTATTCTCAACTTTAGCAGATATGCAGCAAACAGCTAGTCCAGTGGTCAATGTAGTATATGCACTGAAAATTAATCTTTATATACATGTATATAATTGCTATATAATTTAAGAAGATTAATAAATATACATGTATGTTCATTTTGCAGGTTTAATCATTGGTCTCTCGGTTTCTGTTGTCCCCTGCCTCATACTTTTGGCTCTCGTTGGAATCTTAATAATCCATAAGCTTAAGCATCACAGAGCTGAGAAGCTAAAAATGAAGTTCTTTAATCAAAATCGTGGGCAGCTATTGCAGCAACTAGTATCCAACAGGTCTGATATTGGAGAGAGGATGATTATCCCTCTAAAGGAGCTACAGAAGGCAACAAACAATTTTGACCATTCTCGTAAGGTTGGTGGAGGAGGCCATGGTACCGTGTACAAAGGTATATTGTCAGAACTACAGGTGGTGGCCATCAAGAAGTCAAATATTGTTGTTCAAAGAGATATTGACGAGTTCCTAAATGAGGTTGCCATACTATCACAAATTATCACAGGAATGTTGTGAAACTTTATGGATGTTGTCTCGAGACTAAAGTCCCATTGCTAGCATATGAGTTCATTTCTAATGGAACCCTTAGTGAGCATCTTCATCATGGATCACCAAGATCAATATCTTGGAGAGACAGGCTAAGGATCGCAGGTGAAGTAGGCAAAGCCATTGCATACCTCCATTCTGCTGTTTCAATCCCTGTTATACATAGAGATATCAAATCTTCCAACATACTTCTTGATGATGCCTTGACAACAAAGGTATCCGACTTCGGTGCATCAAGGTACATTCCTATTGACCGGACGGGGATAATAGCAACAGCAGTGCAAGGGACTATATGATATCTTGATCCTATGTATTATTACACAGGACAACTATTAGAAATGAGTGATGTTTATAGCTTTGGAGTTCTTCTTGTTGAGTTGCTTACAAGGAAGATGCCAATCACATATAGGTCCTCTGAAGGCGATGGACTTGTTATGCAATTTTTTAAACTACTTGAACAAGACAATCTAGTTGACCTACTAGATTCACAAGTTGTGGCGGAAGGAGGTAGTGAACTCCAGGAAGTAGTTTGCCTAGCTGCATCCTGCTTGAAATTAAACGGAGAGGAGAGACCAACGATGAGGCAAATAGAGATTGAACTTGAGTGCCTTCAAGCAACCATGGAGCATGTCCTATTTGATTCAAGAGCAATTGAGAATGAAGATAACTATATTGAAATACGTTATCCATCAATCGCAAGAAGTACAAGCTTGGATTTGATGAGCAGATTATCCAACCAAGAAGTACAAGCTTCGGTTCCACCATCTTTGGTGAGATTGCTCCAATCCCTAGTTCTTGAGCCCCAAATCTTGTTGTGTTCATCCAAGATTCAAAAATCTTGATGTATGAGATCCTCTAGTGCTATCTAGAGAAGAACTTGTTGTATCCCACATTTGATAATAATGGAAGAGGATTTGGGTGGCTTCGGCCCGTGGTTTTTCCCCTCAAGTTGGGGGGTTTTCCACGTAAAAATCTGGTGTCTCTTTGTTGATGCTTGTTGCTATCCAGAAACTTACTCCTACCACAAGACACTAGGCTGAGGAGTGTCGTGCCTGCTGAGTAACATTTTCTGCCTCCATATATGCTGCTGCGTATGTTTCCTTCCGTGGTAAGCAACGATCCTTGAGTTAGTATATGATGTGGTGCTGAGATTACCTTGTTTCCGCTGCAGTTTTCAGTTAACCACAAGTGCATTAGTGTGCTAATTCCCAACAGAGTGGCATGAGAGCCTTGGTTGCTTAGAAGGTTTGCAAATTCCAGCTGCTTGATTGTTGCTGGAAGAGCTGCTCACAATGGCTTTGGAAGAAAGCGCTACTACAAGTGGCATGATAAAACTTGATTCCTCCAATTAGTCATTATGGAAACCCATGATGGAAAACATCCTTTATTGCAAAGATTTGTATGAGCCAATTGTGAAAGATAAGATACCCACCGGTGTCACGGAAGAAGAATGGAGAGTGTTGCACAGAAAGGCAGTAGGTATGATTCGGTTGTACATCAACCACAATATTTTCCACCATGTTCCAAATGACACAAATGCTTATGAGATGTGGCAGAAGTTCGAGTCTACATATGAGAGGAAGACATCAATGAAAAAAGCCTCGGTGATCAAAAGACTTGCAAAGCTTGAGTACCGAGATGGCACAAGCGTGATTGAGCATTTGAATGTCTTCCAATGCCATATAAATCAACTTTCAGTCATGAAGATCAACTTTGAGGATGAGGTGCAAGCATTGTTGCTGCTGAGTTCCATGCCTGATAGTTGGAACACGCTTGTTGTGTCACTTAGCAATTCAGCTCCGGATGGGAAGCTGACTTTGGAGATGGTGAAGAACAGTATGCTGAATGAAGAAGGCAGAAAGAAGGAAAAGGGTGATGCCTCTTCTTCTGATGCGTATGTGGCTGAAACCCATGAAAAGAATGAGAACCATGGACGCAGCAATACAGGATTTCAGCAAGGCAACAACAAATCTAGGGGGAGATCAAAGTCAAAACAGAGAAAATATATTACTTGCTTTCATTATGGCAGTCCGGGACACATAAAGAGCGAGTGCAGGGAATACAAAAGAGAGCTTGCAGAGGGGAAACTCACAAAGAAAACCGAGCAAAAGGCTGAGAACAGTTCAGCGATGGCAGCAACAGATGAAGACTATCTAGTCATTGAAGATGAAGATTTCTATAGTTGTTCGTGATGATGCCATGAGTTGGGTTGTGGATTCAGGTGCGTCCTTCCACATCACATCACACAAGGAGTATTTCACATCTTACACTAGTGGTGTTACTGGCCAAGTGAGGATGGGAAATAGTGGTTCGTCAACAATTGTTGGCAAGGGCTCTATATGCATTGAAACAAACACAGGTTGCAGATTGGTGCTCGATGATGTGAGGCATGTTCCTGATATAAGGCTGAACTTGTTGTCAGTGGGCAAGCTTGATAACATCAAACATCCTAGTTATTTTGGTGAAGGAAAATGAAAGCTCACCAAAGGCTCTTTGATTGTGACTCGAGGAACTAAGCAAGGTAATCTCTATGTGACTAAAACCAAGTTGTGCAATGAGGTGTTGAACATTGCTGAAAAAGACACTTCGGTTGTATTGTGGCACAAAAGGCTTGGGCATATGAATGAGAAGGGTATGCATACTCTTGCTCACATGGAGTACCTTCCTGAGTTAAAAGGTATATCCTTAAAATTCTGTGCACATTGTTTTGCTGGCAAACAACATTGTACTAGCCGAGGAGCCCAGCTGACGCGTGCCAAACCGCCACTCCACGAGTCGTCAAATCCGAGGAAGACGAACTACAGAGGGCCTCAGCCGGATGCGTGAAGGCCGCTCGCCGCCCAGCCGTCATCATCGCTAGCCATCACCATGAGCAATCGCCGCACTTCCATGCCTGCTCCGAAGTGAGCAGGCTGCCACACATGGAACACGAGCACGATGGAGGAGCCACGAGGAACCGGCGTTGCGACACTCCCGGACCATCTCATGCACCACACCATCCGCCACCATGGACATCCAGCAAGGACCATAGGAGAGGATGGCGAGCCAAGACGCCCTGCTACCGCCGCCGGCCGGTGGCGGCAAGGGGAAGGAGCCGAGCAAGCAGTTCTATGGGCGGGATGGGTAAATGCGACGCCCAAGTCGCCCTGCTGGGCAACGGCGCAGGCAGTGGCGGTGGCCAGGGGTTAGTTGTGTAGTCAACGGACTACACAACATTTTGGCATGTACTAGTAGACATCAAACAAACTCTACAAATTTCATACAAGCATATGTATTTGACATCACAACTTTAAATTGACATCACAACTTTGAACTCCTGGCTTCGCCACTGGGTGCAGGGTCTGCTTTGATCTTTAACTCTTTTATTAAATAGAAAACACGAGTGCTTCCTTTTGAAGTCATTGTTTGAACATGACGGTTCTGTTAGTTTGAGCTACTACCACTTGAAATGGAACCAATGAGCAACGCTTTAAACCCGATAGCCAAGCAGGCCCAGGTAACTAGTTCGGTCTGGTTTTTATGGAACATGTGTGGTAGCATAATTTCTGGATAAGTCCATCACTCTCTTCGATATAGGCATAGTATCAGTCATATGACTCTTTTGTTGCCGATATTTCAATTTCTCTTTATCTATTTATCGGACTGTTGGTGTTGAGTGTGACCATGTTAGCTATCCAGAGGTCGAGTGTTGTGCATTATACTTTGTAGCTACTTGATGCTACATTTTAAGTTAAGAAAAGTGCCCTTTATCCACACAAAAAGGCACAGGGGCACCCACATGTACGCATGGCACTAGCGCCAGCTCTGTCCGGGCCACCCACCTGGGACACCTCCATGGCCATGAGCAGCACCATCTGCGTCTCCTTCGGTCGTTCATCGATGAAAGGACAGGGGTCTGACCCCACCGACACATATTTCTTCCACACGGGCGCCCGCAAGTGCACCAAGGCCGGTGAGTCGACGTTGCCCTTCCTGTCCCATGTCTTGCATGTCCCTGAGCTGGATGATGACCTCATGTTCGTCATTGAGGTCTTGTCTCACCACCATTTCTGCGCCATAGACATATCCGGTGTCAGGACGGACAAAGCAACTCCTATGTTAATGGTATATGCGTGGCAAGACGTCGGCCCGGTGTCAGGTTGGTACCCATCACATGACAGTCTCGTGTACGTCGGGGAAGGTTTTGCATCTACGGAAGGTTTCACATAATGGCCGAGGTCGGATCGGAATGGGACATCAGCGTCTCGGTGGTCTTACTCGCCGGCCTCGAGGTGGTGCGAGAAGGATCCAGGACCCGGATGGTCAAACACAAGTCCAGACGCCTCGACTCCTGCATCAACTCTATTCTTTAGTGTATCTAGTAATTTTTTTATTAGAAAATCTTTGCTACTCAGGCTTAGAAATTACAACAATTGCTTTGTATCACCCACTCGGAGTAGGTCAGATGGCCGGGGAATCAGCAGAGTTTTGTTTGTTTCAGTTAAAGACATAGACGCGAGATGCAATGTCCTGATTCTGAACCAGCCAGTCGAAACCCTTGACGGTGTAGGTGCTACAGCCCACTATCTCAAGATTCAGAACCTGAATCCAGAACTCACTCTGTTACCATCATAAGTTGAAGACACGCACGCCTAAATATGATGGAACTGCTACTGTCGGAAAATTAGGCAAGTTTCATGATTAATTCTAGTAAATAATTCATGACTAATTCCAGTTCACACCGAGAGTATACAACTAGCTTTTCTCATAAAACACACTCACAAGTATTGCAACCACGTATGCAAAGTCCAGTTCACACCGAGAGTACACCACTAGCTATGGTAAAATTCGCACATACTAAGTTATACAACATCTAACGACCCTCTAGTGTTGTGATGCTCATTGCGTTTATGGTATTTTCTATGTTCTCCCTTGCTTCTCCACCTTCACAATTACTTAGAGGAAAATATACAGGTTTCTTTGGAGTTGGAAGTGATGTGTTTTCATTCTCTAACATACACATAACAGATGAAATCAGTGGCCTATTGTTGGGATGATCTTGAACACACAAGAGCCCCACATGAATACACCGTACAACTTCATGAAGAGGACAATCCACAACAATTGAAGAGTCCACTAATTCAGTTGCTTCTCCATCTTCCCATATTCTCCATGCCTGACGAATAAAACAAAGTCAAGATAAATTTAATAAATGCCTTGGGTGGTAGGGGCGATGGGAGGTAGTTGGTAATTACATAGGTTATGCAGTGCTTACATAAGTTATAAGGCTACAAAAGTTTGTTTTGAGCTGAGGTGAGCTGATCTTCAATCCACTAACAATCTCCAACAAAAGAACACCAAAGCTATATGTGTCCGTTTTAACAGAAAAGGCACCTCCCATCGCATATTCAGGCGACATGTAACCACTTTTTAAAACAATCAACAAATGAGCAAGGAATGTACAAAAACGCATCAAACCATGAAAAGTATAGTGTTAAGGGTTCTCTAGTTCACCAATTACTTACTATGTTCCAACGACCCTTGTAGTGTTTGCATGATTCTGGTTTGCACCAAAGATTCTTGCCATACCAAAATCTGAAATTTTGGGAGTCATTTCCGCATCCAGCAATATGTTACTAGCTTTGAGATCTCTGTGAATTATTGTTAATCTTGAATCTTGATGGAGATAAAGAAGGCCTCTTGCTATTCCTTTAATTATTTTGAACCGGGTCGACCAATGGAACATGTGTTTTCGTGCATCATCTTTCATGATCAAATATGAAACAAAGCTTGTCATCATGAATATCACTCTGGTCAATGCAAATATTTAGCGATGTATGATCAACAAACTAGAACGTACCAAAAATAAAGGCATCCAAACTTTTGTTAGGTAAGTACTCATAGATCAATAATTTCTCATGTTCCTGAATGCAACACCCAAGAAGTCTGACTAGGTTCTTGTGCTGCAACTTGGCAATTAGAACTATTTCATTTTTGAACTCAACTATACCTTGTCCAGAACCCTTACTAAGTCTTTTGACCGCAACCTCATATCCACCTTCTAGGATGCCCTGCATGAAAAAAATATTTGTTAGTTATGTAAAACTTGGAAACACTTTTTTTTACTCCTATAGTCACCCCTACACACGAAGAAGTGTGCTTTAACCAATTTCCCGTGTACCCCAAAATATGATAACTAGTACAAATTCAACTCGTCTTAAATCTTGCCGATTTGCACAATATCACATCAATATGGACATGTTCCACTCATTCGACATCCACTTCGAGATGTAATAACTACTTGGTCAACAAAGCTTATGGTTGGATAAAAAAATTGAGAGTCAAGTGTCTATTCTGGAATTAAACAGTAGTTGAAGAGTAAATAAGATTGGTTTGTTTTTGTACTCCAGAGCATGTTCTACTGTAAGTACCACTTCTTATTACCTTGTAAACTTTTCCAAAACCTCCCTGTCCAAGCAAGTTGGAATCGGCGAAAAGCATTGTTGCTGAAAGGATGTCTTTATAGCTAACAAATGGAAATTCTGTATTTTCGCCTTTGAGTTCATCGGATGTGCTAAAGTATCTTTGCATTAGTTTCTTCTGGTTTTCCTGCTCTCGCCATTTTCCTGCAGGTTAAGACATTCATTTTTCCCACAACACTTGCACTGATGTCATATGTGAAAAAACAGAGCACATTTGTTACTCCACCTCTGTATTTGTATGTCCAAATGAGGGCTATGCATGTAAGTAGCAACATGAATGCTATAACCGGGAGTAAAATCTTTAGTAAACTGCTCTTCTTGTCGCCTACAGAAATGCATGAATCGGAAGTTTAGGATCCACACTTGCATATGAATACCATGTCAGATATGTCAAGCTAATTAAGTACCTATACTATGGTAATTGGAGAACCTGAACTACTGTGGTAAACGAACGACTTGATATTCTAGAAAAAGTATTTGATCTTGCAATATGCCCGCACTCCAAATTAAATAGTTCATTGGCTACTGTCAATGCAAGAAGAAAAATGCATATATTGTCTTATGGCTTTTGCAAGACATGAACTCTGAAAATAATTTCCAACGTGCTTGAAAGTGAAGAGTAGGAGCTGTATAACTTACCTTAGTAATCAGAAAACATATCTTATGTATTTATAGAATGATGTTAAAAGGAATGTTATGTTCTATATTCGATCAAAAGGATCTTCCAAGTTACCCCCTTTCTCTTCTCGAAAACATAATGTTTTGGATATGGAAAACTTTAACAGGTCACGCGTGATTGTTGCCCGATTCAGTTCAGATTTCTCCTTTGTTTTGTTTGGTTTGTTTCGTAATCCCCTTCAATCTACCTTATCTTGAGATTACCTGCGAACTTAACCTACTATATATTGTTCCATTGCCTCCTCTTTCTCCATAGCTAACGAAACCAATCTAGAAAATATTTTCTTGAGCTTGAGTGCGGGCAAGTCATGGTATAGTCATGGGCTGAGAGGCAAAAACATTAGCACACATTGTGAGGGGCTGCAACAGTGCAGGGTATAGTCCACGCATCCTTGCTTCTGTGTGTCGTTGTGTCGGCCCAATGTGAGGGGCTGCAACAGTGCAAGGTGCCCTGCCGCGGAGCTCCTTCCGCGGGGGAGCAGGGTGCGGCGACCTCCTTATTCAGAAGTAGAGGCGTGTGAGGTCAAAATTAACAAATTTGACCTCAAAGCTTAAGTATTTCACAAACTAAATTATTTTTGAAACAATTTCACACCGCAGACTTTTTTGTGCAGCGCCCGACAGTAAGGCGCTGCACTCTAGTGTGCAGCTCCTTACAGCTAGGCGCTGCACAGTGTAGTGCAGAGCCTAACTGTCAGACGCTGCACAGGTGTGATGCCTAAGTGTTAGGCGCTACATAGTAGAGATGCAACGCCTTGCTATCAGGCACTGCACACTAGGGGTCACCTGTGTGAAATATTTTCAAACACAGTTTAATTTGTGATTTGTGAAATAGTTTCGCTTCAATGTAAAATTTGTGCCTTTTGCCGCGTGTGAGTGGGGGAAGGTCCACGGACAACAAGCATGTGCACAAATGAGGGAGCAGCAGAGTGGCAGCGCCAGGG
>NW_024117299.1:0-7506 GCF_003073215.2 Triticum urartu | reverse complement strand
GATCTTGATCGTACACATTTGCGTGCATGATTAGTGTACGGTCAAATCGGGGGCGTCACAGAGCAGTTACCTGGTGAGTCTCTAGAGGACATGTTTGGTAGGTTTGAGGTCATAGTTGGGAAATTAAGGGGTGTTGGGGTTGTGTACACTGAGTCTGAGAAAGCTAGACACATCCTAAACTCTCTTGACCCAATCTATGAGATGAGAAAGATCGCGATTCAAGAGTCCCATAAACCTGATGAGCTCACTGTAGACATGTTGTTCTCCAAGCTTAAAACCCACAAATTAGCCAGTGAAGGTAGAAACCCACCTAGGAACAGGACTCTTGCACTAGTTGGTAGTGAATGCCAAACTGCACATGGTCCCTCTAGTGTTTCTAGGTCTGGCAGTGGTCTTTCTTCTGGTTTTTCATTTGCTTGTTTGGTTTCAGTCTCTGATGAACAACTTGAATCTTTGCCTGAGGATTATCTTGCTCTTTTTGTCCGCCGTTTTTCCCGAGCTTATAAAAACATGAGAGAAAGGAAAGGCAAACACACAAAAATCTGTTTTGAGTGTGGTGTGCAGGGGCACTACAGGTCTGATTGTCCAAATTTCAAAGATTATGGTGAAAATAGTGGTGCCAAGAACAACTACAGCAAGAAGAAGTCGTTCTCTCGTCATGAAACCAAGTTCCGGCCAAAGGCTGAGAAGCATCTTCAAAAGATGGTTGCTGCAATCGCTTCGGGTCTACAATCTGCAGTAGATTTAAGCGACATCGACTCTAACCAGAGTGGTGAGGATGATCCTCCTTCTCCCAAAGGGAAAGATACAAAGAAGAAGGCGGCTGATCGGCTCACCGGCATGTGTTTTATGGCTCATGAGGCTGATGAGGAGAACGACAACACGGATGAGGTACAAATGTCTTATGATGAATTATATGCTGAGTATGTGAAAATTGAAAATCTGTTTTTAACGCAAGCAAAAGTCCTTAAAAAATGCACGTGCACCATAAATGATAATCTTGCTCATATTGATTCTCTCACACTTGAAATCACTACACTGAAAGATGCTACTGCTAGTGTGCCTTCTCATGATATTGATGATTGTGCTGGATGTGATGTGTTGCGTGCTGAATTAGAACTTGCTAGGAATACTCATGCTAGTATGTCACAACTGCTTGAATCTGCTAGAAATGAACTTGCTGATGTTAAATTGAGCCCTTGCTCCCTTTGTGTTGAAAATACACCTATGTCTGTTCCTAAAGTTGCAGACTGTGCCTGCCCAAACTGTGATAAATTAAATGCTAGAATTAAGAATCTCGAACAGACACTTTTTGATGCAGAGAATCCTCCCTCTTGTTTGAAGTGCAAATACTTTGATGATAGAGTTAAAAAGTTGAATCAAATGATCCTAGATGTGCGTGCTCCTGGAAATTGTGTAAATTGTCCTAAACTCAAAGAAGAAGTTGAGGAACTAGGAGCTCATCTCAGTGAAATCTATAAGAAATATGATCTTGTTAAAGCTTCAAATTCAAAGAAACCTACCGATTCTTGTGATGCTTCTTCTAGTTCTGTTACTGCTTGTACTTTCTGTACCATACTTGAGAATGATCTTGTTGCTATGCATGAAGCATTTCGGGTCAGGTTTGGCAAGGGTGTAGCAAATCCTGTGAGTGTAGATTGTGTCTCTTGCGAGGGATTAAAACTTGAGATTTAGGCCTACAAGGATAGATATGGGAGAGCTGTGAGGGTGTCCTCCTTAAAAGAGTGTTTATCGTGTGCTTCCTATGCAAAAGAAGTAGCTTACCTCAAGACGATCCTAGAAAAGCTCTCAAGTGGTGAGAAAAGATTAAACATGATTTTAGACAAGTCAAAGGTGAGTAAAGGTCTAGGTCTTGGTTTTGACTTTGTGGAAGATTCTAGGAACAACCCTCCAGAACCCATAGGCATTCGAAGTGATGGAGCTATCTTGGTCCGTGAGAATGAGAGAGCGACCGTTTTTCAGTTTGGGGGACTTTTGCCCACGAGTCCAAATGACAAGGGTACTTCTCCTTCCACTGGTTCTCGTGCTGAAAAAGAGAGAATAGTTTACCAGTGCACCTATTGCCACAAGTCTAGACACCTTGCTGAGTTTTGCTTCAAAAAACTTAGAGATGAACGTAGATCTCGTGTTCGTGCACTTAGGGGCATGCAATGATAGGCTCGTGCGCTGCATGTTTCTAACACACATGGTCAGAGTGAGTACCTGCATGGCTCGGGTAGGAGAGACTATTTTAAATCCAACGAGACTGCTTCCAGAGCCCGATTTACTAGGGGTAGAGGTCAACAAAATTGTAGGTATCAAGATGGCCTTGCATTGCATGCTAATAACACATGTATTTCTGCTCCTGCAAAGGGAGTGACCAAGTACTGGATTAAAAAAATGTTTACTTACTAATCCCAGTACTGAGTCACTTCGTTGTCGCTCTTTTGTGTAGGTTGGTTTTGAGGGTTTGGCAAACAAGTGGCTTATTGACTCTGGGTGTTCACGCCACATGACTGGTGATACTAAATGGTTCGCCTCCCTCTGCAAAGCGTCTGGTGATGAAAAGATCACTTTTGGGAATGATGCACATGGTTGCATTGTGGCCAAAGGAACAGTGCGAGTCAACGAGAACTGTCTTCTCAAGGATGTAGCCCTTGTAAGTAAGTTGAGTTATAATTTGATTTCAGTTTCACAACTTCTTGATGAGGGTTTTGAGGTTCGTTTCAAGAAATCTGCTTCTCGTGTTCTTGACTCTACTGGTGATCTTGTCTTTGGTATTTCTCGTGTTGGTAAAATCTTTGGTGCTGATTTTGGAGTGCTTTTGTCCTCTGGTCCACGATGTTTTGTCGCCTCTTTGAACATGAGCGAGTTTCAGTTGTGGCATCGTCATTTGGGGCATGTTGGTTTTGATCATCTGACGCGAATTGGCAGCCTTGATCTTTTGCGAGGTTTGCCTAAGCTCAAAGCCACCAAGGATATTGTGTGTGCACCATGCCGACATGGAAAGCAAGTCTCTGCTTCTCTGCCTCCAATCAATCTGGTGAACACAACCAGACCCGCCCAATTGCTACATATGGACACAGTTGGTCCATCTCGGGTCCGGTCAGCTGGTGGGAAGTGGTACGTGCTTGTCATCGTAGATGATTTTTCTCGATACTCTTGGGTTTTCTTTATGGAGCATAAATCTGAAGCATTCAATCATTTTCATGATTTGGCTTTAAGGCTATTCAATGTATTTCCCGGTGAGATGAAAACTGTTCGTAGTGATAATGGTTTGGAGTTCAAAAATTCTTCCTTTGCTGATTTCCTTGCCGAGAGAGGAATTGAGCACCAATTTTCGTCTCCTCGCACGCCTCAACAAAATGGTGTTGTGGAAAGGAAAAATAGAACTCTTGTGGAGATGGCAAGGACCATGCTCGATGAATTTGGCACACCACGGCGTTATTGGGCTGAAGCCATTAGTACAGCTTGCTATGTGTCAAATCGTGTTTTTCTGTGGAGTTCTTTGAAAGTGACCTCGTATGAGTTGAGATTTGGTAGAAAGCCTAATATTTCTCATTTGCAGGTGTTTGGTTGCAAGTGTTTTATCCTAAAGAAGGGCCTTCTCGACAAGTTTGAGTCGCGCACTTCTGATGGTATCTTTCTTGGTTACCCTGCTCACATGAAGGGCTATCGTGTTTTAAATTTAGAATCTAACCTTGTGGTAGAGACTTGCGATGTAACTTTTGATGAGGCTAGCCCAGCTAGACCCGAGTTTTCAGGTACACCACAAGTTTCCGAAACCTTATTCGTTGAAGAAGATAATGAGGATGGTGTGGGACAAGCCCCCATATCTCTTGCACCTGCCGCAGAACCTGCTACCACTTCTGTTCCAGTGGAAGATGGCCCTGTACCTAGTACTTCATCTACAACATCCGTACCCTCAACATCGATGACTCCTGATCCTACCTCCACTTCAGCTGAGGTAGAGGCTACCACGACTACTTCCTCACCTGCTTCTGACGTCCTTCAGGGATCTCTACGTCTTCATCATGCTCACCCACTAGATCTGATCATCGGCAACATCTCTGAGCATACATTGCGCTCCAGGTCCACTCATTTCTCAGACTTTGCACATACTGCATTTGTTGCATCTTTTGAGCCCCGAGATGTTAGCCATGCATTAGAAGATGAAAACTGGATAAGGGCAATGCATGAGGAGTTAGAAAACTTTGAGAGGAACAAGGACTGGCAACTTGTAAAACCCCCGTTTGACCAGAGTATAAATGTCATTGGAACCAAGTGGGTTTTCAAAAATAAACAGGGAGAGGGCGGCCAAGTTTTTCGCAACAAGGCTCGCCTAGTTGCTCAAGGTTATTCTCAAATTCATGGTTTTGATTTTGACGAGACCTTTGCACTTGTTGCACGGTTGGAGGCGATACGTATTTTACTTGCTTACTCTGCTTCCAAGGGTTTTAAGTTATTTCAAATGGATGTCAAAAGTGCTTTTCTAAATGGTTTCATTGATGAAGAAGTTTATGTAAAACAGCCCCCTGGTTTTGTAAATGACAAGCTCCCAAACCATGTCTATAAATTGCAGAAAGCTCTTTATGGTCTTAAGCAAGCCCCTAGAGCTTGGTATGATAGACTCAAAGGGTTTTTGATCAAGAAAGGTTTTAAAATGGGTGAAGCTGATAAGACCTTGTTCACTCTTAGGCATCATAATGAACTACTCTTAGTGCAAATTTACGTAGATGATATCATCTTCGGTGGATCGTCTAATGCACTTTGTGCTAAGTTTTCCAAAGATATGAGTGATGAATTTGAGATGTCCATGATGGGTGAGTTGTCCTTCTTTCTTGGACTGCAAATCAAGAAAATAAAGCAGGGCACCTTTGTATATCAAGGCAAGTACACGAAGGACATGTTAAAGAAGTTTGGGATGAGCGATTCCAAGCCACTCCATACCCCAATCTCCACTGCCACAATACTTGATGTAGATGAAAATGGTGAGGTAGTGGACCAGCGAGAATACATAAGCATGATTGGCTCACTACTGTACTTGACTACAACGAGGCCAGACATACAATTTGCAGTGTGTCTGTGTGCTCGTTTTCAGGCTTCCCCAAGAGACTCCCACAAGCAAGCCGTCAAACGCATTTTAAGGTACCTCCAAGGAACACCTGATTTTGGCCTATGGTTTTCTAGTTCTTCTGCTTTAGGAGTTAGGGGGTTCGCAGATTCAGACTTTGGTGGGTGTAGAATAGACCGCAAGAGCACTTCTGGCACTTGTCACTTTCTAGGTACTTCCCTTATTTCTTGGTCTTCTAGGAAGCAATCTAGTGTAGCACAGAGCACAGCCGAGGCAGAGTATGTAGCAGCTGCGAGCAGTTGTAGTCAGATTCTTTGGATCTCATCTACTTTACAGGATTTTGGGATTTTCATTTCTTCTGTTCCACTTTTCTGCGATAACACTAGTGCGATAAGTATTGCTAAGAATCCAGTCCAACACTCTAGAACTAAACACATTGAACTGCGCTACCACTTCATAAGAGACCATGTGGAGAAAGGTGATATAGAGCTCCTGTATGTTGATACTGAGCATTAGCTTGCTGATATTTTTACCAAACCTTTGGATGTTAGTCGTTTTGCTTCTTTGCGGGGAGATTTGGGGGTCGTCGACCCTTATGGGATCTTGTGAAGGGGGAGTTTGTGTTTTTTTCTTCTTTTGTTCATATGTATCATATTGCACCTTGCATCATATGTAAGATACCTTTGAGCTTTGATGATTCTTTTGTTGAAGAAATGTTCATAATGAAGTTGCTCTTGGCCATGTTATGCTTATTGTCTAGCTCATCCTGTCATGGTTTGCCATATATGGATAACCCTTTGCATGCTAGTTTTAATTGGAAATGAAGTTGAACTAAATAAACATGTTGACCATATGATGAGTTCTATGCTAGTTGATCACCTTGACTTGAGAATCTACTTGTGCTTTGTATTGCAACTCTGATCTATGTTCTGGCTAGCTAGTTTGGACTCCATTTGATATCACACCTGGAACCACTAGAGACTTGTTTTGCTTAGACCTATGTGGCTCGGGTCTGATATGGTCTACTGTCTTGTCAAGTCCCTAGTCTTGCTTTCATGAGTTACTTTTTATCTGCATTTTTTGTGAAGAATCACTCAAGATACCTGCTCGTGCAGGAGGTGGTATTTTGCTTGTGCCTATTCCATACTTTCTTAATCAAACCACTCAAGGTACCTGCTCGTGCAGGAGGTGGTACTTTGCTTGTGACTTAACATAAAATCAAAATCAAATCACTCAAGGTACCTGCTCGTGCAGGAGGTGGTACTTTGCTTGTGACTTAACATAAAATCAAAATCAAATCACTCAAGGTACCTGCTCGTGCAGGAGGTGGTACTTTGCTTGTGACTTAACATAAAATCAAAATCAAATCACTCAAGGTACCTGCTCGTGCAGGAGGTGGTACTTTGCTTGTGCCTTTTCATAAAATTTCTAAGTGCATCATTTTGTGCTGACTTAATTACTCAAGGTGCCTGCTCGTGCAGGAGGTGGCACTTTGCTTGTGAGATGGTCAGCACAGCGAGAAGGTTCCATTTTTGATCGGGTGTGCCTCCTAGTCATTGGTTAGCGCTAGGTTGCAATGCGTTGCAACGTTTAGTCTCTTTTCCATGTGTTTGCCTACATAAGAACTCATCATGTGTGAAAACTGAAGTTACTAAGAACTTGAATGTCTTGCTGCATCTAGCTCAAGGATTTTCTCTATATGTCTTAGTATGACTAGATGAGCTCTTACTTATCATGGCCTAGTAGCATTTCTATCTCATGTGCTTCAACTGAATAATCTTCAATGCTCGTACAATTGCATAAATTCCACTTCATGCATACATGCTCTATCTTGATGTTTTCTCATATGCATAAATTGAGGGGGAGGGATCTCCCTTGATGCTTATAGTGCCAAAGGGGGAGAAATAGGACAGTGCATATGTTGCAAATTGAGTTTCAGTATGTACACAAGTTGAGGGGGAGTCAGGGGGAGCCATTGATATTAATTTTTCTTTCTCTTGGTTCTTTCCCTTGTGAACTTGTGAAAACAAGGTTGATTTCTCTCTGATGAGTTTTTGTTGAAAGTGAAGCTTTGGATCCGGGTGTTAGCTTCACTCCACTTTGTCCACTTGGTAATGTCTACAATTTTTTTTCTTTGGGACCAAGTGTGTTTTTGCAACTTTCCTTCTCTCTGTTAAAACTAAAACTCTATTTTTTCTTGCTGAGAGTTGGGTTGGCAATATAAACATCAAGGGGGAGATTGTGAGTCCATGTGGTGATACCCTTAATTTTGTGATGATTATATTGCCAATGCTTTTGCTCGCTTTGAGAGTTATTTTAATGAAGTTTGAAAATCACAGTTTGTCGGATCAAGGACGTGATCTATTTTATGTGACTTATCTGGATGGTGTTGATTGTATTAAACTGTTAATTTGGATTGACTTGGGTCAAGC
>NW_024117298.1:0-18389 GCF_003073215.2 Triticum urartu | reverse complement strand
AGAGAGAGAAGGCAGTTTTCCGTGCACCGGACACGTAGCTTACCGAATCAGTTGCAACACAGATGGGAATGCATGCTACGAAAGACAGGGTCGAGTCTGATACATCAACCGTCGACTCCATATCCTTGTACGAGTCCACATCACTACACAAGATGAACCTGGGTTTGGTGAATGGAAGTTGGCCTTAGGTGTAATAGGACTCCCAGTTACTGCGCGCGATCATATACTGAGGTGCTCCCCGTAGGTTGTTGGAACGACGCGAGCCGGGCCGGGCCTCGATTCCTTTCAAAAAGATGAAGGGACAGAGGTGACTAATTCCCCATCTCATTTGGGGCGGAAAACGAATCGACATCTCGATGTGATACAGCCCTTTCCATTTTCGTTGGGAAAGACGGCGAAGTCCATCCGAACCCTCCAATGAAGAAAATAAGAGAGAGCAAAGCGCCAATGGCTGCGCGAAGCGCAATGCGGAAGGGGCACGAGAATAAAGAGTGTGAGAAGAAGCAGCCGAGCTCATTCCCTCGCTTCCCTGGGCCCAAGCAGTGCTTGTTTCTGGCCAAATCAAGGATTTGGGGCTGATTGCAAAAAAGATAATCTGAATAAGAAAGATAGATCCATCCATCTATCCAGAATATCTAAAAAAGAATCGATTTCGATTCATGAAACCTTGATCAAAGAACTGCGCTTAGCCCCCGCTCATGAAACGGCTCTGCAATGGATGGCAGAGGTCCGTAGTACCCGAAGCACTGGAGTGATCCAGTAGCCGGGGAAGGGGCCTAGAAAGTGCCTACTAACTACACCAACACTACACTTGGGCTTCTACACATTTACAGAGCTTACCCCTGTCCAGTGTCTGGCAAGAAACGTTGGGGGCTTCAATTCGTCGACTCGTTATCCCCATCTCAGCCCAGGCTAACCGGAGCCTGACTATTCAGGGAGAGAGTGGAGCCTATTCGAAGCACTCTTGAGAGTAAGATCCTTGGCTCTCTTCCATTTCTCTACAGGGTCTCTGCCCACATGGAACGGGGCAGAGATGGATAAGATCAAACACGGGAATAAGAAGCATTTGAAATGCCTTTTTGATCATTTTGATAGAGGGGGATGGATAAAGTGGGCAAAACAGACTCACATTTTCATCGAAAAGATGTTCCTTTTCCGTTCTCGACAAAGAAAGAATCATCTTGAAAACGCTCCTAACCCTTCGTAGGGCCGTGTATAGTAAGTGATCCGAACCTGCCCGGAGCGAGCCCCCCTTTAGGCAAAGGAAGTTGGGCCGTATGATGGGCAACTATCTCCTGCGGTTCGGAGAGGACTCAGCTGTTAGTTAGTACCCCCTTTCGGGGTGGACCCTTTCACTCTATTTTATTATATTACGCTTAGCGAAAAAGAATGTTTTTGATAGACTAGACATGTTCTATATGACCAAATGGATCGTGTGACAAGTCGTTACTTACTAGCAATGACTTCCTCTTTCATTACTCATCCTTTCCATATCCCTCTCCCTGTTCGATCTTACTCATCAAAATGGCACTCAGTTCATATCTGTAAGTTCGTTCGATCATTGACAAGGTTCCAAAGAAAGGGTGGGCCATTCACAAGGCTAAAAGCGAGATAGGCTTACTGGACCATTTCCGCTTACCAAAGGCGAAGACAATCCGCGTTTTCAGCCGATTCTCCGAAATTTAAGACATTATCCTCACTTCAAACTCAAAAGTCCTTTTTTCTTGATGTAAATTCGTGTCTCCCTTTGTCCTTCCTACGCTACTAGTCTCCGATTAAAGGATGATACGGGCGTGCTTCCTTGCAGAGGGTTGTTTTAGAACACCTACCCACCAGAAACTTCGCTTGCCACCCAGGTAATAAACCAAGCTTCCACAAAGAATATTTACTACTTGGGTCCATCACGTGTCCAGATACGGGTGCATCTTGCCGTTTCCCCAGCGGCTGAAGTGGATCAAAGTCCCCGGACGCGAATGCTCATTATAGAAAGAACTAGGCCTACTAGGTAAACAGGCACCATCACTACCGTAGTAGTTGAAATCTCTAACTTAGGTGCGTTTGCCCATTACTTCTACCCATCTACGCGAATTCTGAGAATCCAGCCATTGGAACTGAGAGATCCCCGCCTGTTTGACCTACTCAGTAGGCTTTCTATTGAATATCCACCGTTGGTAATTGCTGACTGGTAGAAGAACCAAGCTTTGGTACTATAGTTCGTACTCGAGAACCCTATTGCTGCTTAGTCTCTTCCTTTCTTTGGCTGGTGAGGGACGGTGGACTTGGTTGTTTCATTGCTCTCGCGCTCTGATCTTGATATTGATTGCAACTCGATAGAGGAAGTAAGCTGTTCTGTTGGGCCAGTCTCTCTTCTATTGGATTTTGACACTTTTTCTGATCTCCCTCTGCCTGTTTGAGCTCAATAAAAGAGAAAGTTTCATGCCAGTATGGCGAAAACCATCAATTTTCACATTCCCCTAATAAATGGGTGTTTTTGAGGTCCTTTTTTCCGATCAGTTTCATGCCAGTATGGGGTCAAAGTATACAAAAATCACATTCTCCCCGTAGAACGCTGTTTTTAGAGCTCTCCTTTTTTGGAAACTTTCATTGCGCATAGTACGAAAACCAATAGAAATCCCACTGGCAAGGGTGTTGTGCCGGTTGCCGACCAGGCGATCGACCAGCTTCCGACCAGAAGCGTTGGTCCAGTGAGGTGAGCCACGACCAGAACAGAGCTGTTACAAAGGAAGCCCACTCCCTTATGTTCTGATGGGAAATAGGACTAGGATCTGTAATAGTTGTATCTGCTTTCCTTTGGTTTGCATGGGCACGTGATACATTCCTAGCATGACATTGGAACAAGTAAGGACCCAGCGTGATCCAGAGGGCAAGCCCATCCCGGGTAACTTTGTATCCTGACCCAAGCCGGAAGTTTGTCAAACTTGTAGTCTAGGACATTGGTAGGGATCCGCATGGGCACGCTGAACAATCCGATGGCCACCCACAACACGAAACATCGGCCCCGCTCGTAGCGCTTGCCGATCATCCCTATCTCTACCGGGCCCGTATTCCCCGCCTCACTGATACTTATTCATTTCTTTGAATCGATAAAGATGGGTATCCATGCCTCTTAGTTCCGGGGAGATACTGGTTATGCCAGTGTGGACAAGTTCAAATGGAGCAAACCCGCAAGAGCATGGAGCATAGGATTTGAATTAGCCCAATGCGGATGGCAGCGATCGAGCAACTAAACGAGCGAACTCCAAATAGAAATCTTTTGCGCTTTCCTAATGTGTTCTAACAGGTGTTACAAGCTTCGATAATCTAGCGTGAACTAACCCGAACTATGGTTTCGCTTCCCTAAACTATGTGGTATAATCACTTTAAGTGAAGCATGTCCCGATGATTCCCCGGATAGGAGAAGGCCAGCTGGGTCATTTGTTTGTATAATTACGAGTCAATTCACTCCTGCGGTTTTTGCCCGAGTCAAAAGACAAGCAAGTCCTTTGAGTACACAGCGAACGAAGTGCCAGAATGTGAGCCTAGGGTGAACAGTGGTGCTTCCATGGCAGTTGGATAGTAGATCAGAGAGGCAGGCCAGTAGAATATGGAGTTGTTTTCGTTCTCTTGTTATTCTTTTCTGGCTATAAGTATTTCTGTCTTGGATTCGTTTGGCCATTAGGTTTGAATTGCCTTCTCTTTCTGTCTTCCATTTGAATTCCGTGATTTATCCTGCTATTTGGAGAGTAGTTGATATGGTCTTTCTTGGGTTTGGCTTTCAAAGTGCAGTTCGAAAAGAGTGAGTTGCTGTCAATGGCTGGAATGGAATATATAAATAAGATGGAAAATATGGCTTTCTTTCCATCTACCTATTTGAAGTAGTAAGCTTATCTTTTAGGTGGGAATAGTTTACAATCGAGTTTGAAAGCATTAATGAAGTGAGCCTATTACATCAAGTTCTTTTTTGACCTTTTCATTTGAAAGTAGCCATAGGCAAGGAAGGCTACCTATTGATACGGAAAGAAAGCCATCTCTGGCTATTCTTTTTTAGGGTGGAAAAGAGTGCTCCATATCCATATATGTGCTTGGAGGGAAGGCCACATCTTTAATTGTATTCTTTTTCGAGGTCATCCTCTTCAGCCTGTGTTAGTAGTGCTAGTTTTTCGTTTTTAGTACCTTACGGGTCTATAGAAAGGCTTAGAGGATCCTAAAGTGTCAGTTTATGTTGGAATTGCTTTGCTCTTTTTCAAGCAAATAAGCTTGAAAGAAAGTGCTTTTATTTGAGTGGAAATGAAAGAAGAAATCGTCTATCTAGACAGAGTATGTGTATCATTCGGTCCATGCTTGCCCTTCTAGGCCCTTTAGATCTATAATCTATCTTACTATCGAAAAGGGTTAGGAGGAGCAGAGCAAGTCGCGTTTACAGCCAGCAGTTCTTATGGGCGTAACTCCCTCTAGTATTCCAATAATCTCCTTTCATCCAATATGTCACTAGTATTCAAGTATGCGGCTCGTATTAGTATGCCAGGCGTTCGAGAGACCCAGAATTCTTTTCATAGCCTTCCCTTCAATATGCCATCTTGTCTTGCGGCGCTCTATCCTTCCAAGCGAGCCTGTGCTCGGGGAGCACTCCTTCTATCATTCATAAAATATGCTTATCTCTCCTTGGTCGTAAAGCTTCGCTTTGCTTTCATTTACCGAAAATGCCATTGGAGTTTCCAGCCGGGAGGCGCAGTCTCGTACAAGCAACTTCTCTTCCTCTTTCGAAAAGTAGCAAAGCGGTGTCAGGTTGGAAGCCTGCGGGCCAGTCTGTTCTAGCGCCTCATTCTTTACATCCTTGCATTACTCTCTTCCTTTCCTCCTTGCCTAACTTGAACTGGCTGAAACTAAAATGACCGGACTTTCTAATGATGGCACTGGCTTGGCTGGATCGACATGAACTTCTATTAGGACAACAATTGTTTTGCCCCTTGTCGAACTTTGACTGAGACATAGCCTTGCTGCTGCGGGCCAGCCGACTTATAATTCTAGTTACTGTCCTTCTTGTTCATGTAGTGCCTGCCTCTCTCCAAAACTCCTTCCCGCACTTGATTGAGCAAAAGATGCGGCTTCACTAATTGAGTTAGGCACCTGCACTTCCACTGCAGCTCTGAGTTCATTCTTCAGACCCAAAAGAAATTGTGTCACCAGCAGAAGTCCTCCTACATCCAGATCATACAATTTAACCTAGCGGAGCGGATTCAACTACTTAAGATATTCTTCCTCAGAGCCAGTCTGCTCTCTATCATCATCTATCGTCTAAATAAGAAAATAATGACACCGATATAGATCTTGTTGAGGACCCCCATCCAAGCCATAGGAAAGAAAGCCGCTGGAGTGCGACGCTCAAAGCAAAAGTAAGTAATAGGGAAACAAGGTTCTATTAGGCTTGCAGGGCTGCTGGTCTTTGAAAGACGAGGTCTAGTGGAAGAGGCGGGTCGGGCAAGTTGAGTACTCAGATTCGGCGCTTGCTTGACATCTCTCTTTGAATCTGAAACCTGACATGACCATTGATTCCGCCTCCATTGCCGGAAAGGATACGATGGATCTTTAGCTAGCTCATAGGCAGAGGAAAGGTATACGTTAACAGATAAGGAAAAGTGGATCCGCTACCAAATATGTGTGGAGCCGTGTTCTCCAGGGAGGTTTGAGGGTTCTTGGGATGGGTTCTATGTTGCTGCCCATTCATTTCCTATTAATAAGCAGATATGTAAAGCCAGTCATTCTATTAAAGAGAACTTCCAGTGGCAGATTTTAGATGGTAATTCGGTGCGATTGTTATAAGACCCTTGGCTCGGTGGGACTACATTGAATAGAAGGCGTATTCCTATGAACATGTCAGAGCTGTTGGAAGGTTTGTCTCTCTCCCACTATCTCATTCCTAATTGGGATTGGCATCTTAGTTTATTAGCTTTTTTTCTCCCTGATGAGGTTGTGCGAGAAATTTCAGTTGTACCAATTCCTAGAAGCATCTGTTCTAATACTTTGACATGGGGGTCTTCTGTTCACTCTGACGATTAGGATGAAGGAAGTATACAGGGAGGTCTGCCAGCCATTTAATGAGGAAGGTGGTCTTCATTTCTCTTGCGTATGGAAGCTTAAGGTCATTCCCTGCATTCCGTTTTTTTGGTGGAAAGCTTATTGGAATAGACTTCCGTGCAGAGAACGAACTTCTTGTCTCAAGGAATTTGCTCCCATTGTCTCAGTGTTTTTTATGTTTGTGAAGGGGTAGTGGAGGACACAGACCATGTTCTGGTGAAGTGCACAGTAGCTAATCAAGTGTGGATGGTTGGTCTTCCTGAACTCTTTGAGCTGGAGCTTTGGACTCTACGAGGTATTGGGTGCTTGCCCTATTGAGAGTATCTTACATTCTCTCTTCACCAGACAGATAGACAAATAGGCAATCCTATAGAAAGATTATGGCTTCCTTACTATCAGCAAGCTCCCACAGGTGATGAACTGCTTCTGACTTCTTCATTCGGTTTGTAGCCATACCGTATAGAGTGAAAAATGCCTTTTTTGGAAGTAGCTAGATTCAAGCAAGCATCCTAGCAAAACGATCTTTTGACAATGGGCTCTGCCCAACACTGGGACTGACTGACTTTATACAGAGATAGAAAAGGCTGCAATCCGAGTTTGATAAGACGGTTAAAGACATTCATTGTGGTTGGTCATGTTGGTGAATTAGATGAACAATCGATATTACCATCTTGGACTATGAAGTCATCCATCCAGACATACTTCTTAGGTTAAATAGCCAAACATCTGAGTGAGTCAGTCTACCAATGCCTTATGACTCATGACAGTAGTCCACCAGATCCCTAGTTGCTATTTTTGTCCTTTTGGATACCACCTATTTTCATATTGAAAAGATTCCAGTACCTTCACCACAAACACAAGGCCTGCTGCTCCCTAAGTTGTAAAGTCGCCCGTTTGGTAATCGGAGTGAACCTATACTTACTCAACTACTAACTCTGAATGTTCTCGCTATCGAAGGATTTCTTTCTTTGCGTATGATGATTGAGGCTCAATTCCTTCCCGAAAGAATAGTAGACTGACAAACGTATCTTACTCGTTCCCTCAACTGCTCGACTGAAAGAACTCTTAGTTCTCATTCTGCTCTTTCTTGTTTTTTCAGGATCCAGGAAAGACTTTCTTTAAAAAGAGGAATCCAGATGGATAGATTGTGAAATATAGTATCTCCTTCGATTGAAACATCAAGGATGAAATAGAGGACTTCTAACTGAATGATTGATGGAATTCAGGTGCGATTCCTAGTATTCAAATAAAAGAACATTAGATTACATATAAGTTATTTGTGTTCCTACTCCATTCTATTCTCTATTTCAATCTCATATGAGGTAGCTGGTCAAAGATAGGCTATGTTGACCCTTTCAAACTGTTTTCCATAAAAAAACATAAATCCGCTTATGCATTCACCCAAGCATATAGAGACGGAGGAGAGCTTGCCTGCGGTAAAGGAAGGTTTTACTACGAAGCATACAAGTCTGCTTTAACCAACAGGGGAGTGGGAAATACACTCCCCTGTTTGTTACAACTGATGCACCGCCTATAAGCAGGTAGCTTGTGAGCTATCGATCAATTGTGAATGTTCTCATAGAATTGGATCTTATCTTATTCACATAAGTCTTTCATTTCGTACATGTTTCCAGGAAATAAATTATGACAACCAATTAAGCATTGGATGAGTCAAAGGCTTCTTTGAGCATTTCCAGATCAACTAGGACAAGACTCAATAAAGTCACCAATGTTGCTGCTTGCTTGACTTTGCTTTTTTGTGTCTACTTCTTTGCTTGTCTCGCCAATGAAGATACTGCATCATCTCTATACTTGCTAGATAACCAAAACTTTGCTTCCCATTTCTTTTGCAATTAGATCGATCTCCCAATGCTTATATATGTGGTGCCCCATAGTGATGAATGGAGCAAAAGCTAGGAAGAATTAGGAAGCATTAGCCCGGAATGACCCCAAGACTTATTTGCAGGAATCATAGCCAGCCAATAAAATTACTCTTTTAATATAGCAGCGGTGACCCCATGGATCAAGGAAGAAGGTTTTGTCTTATCCCAGCAGCAATGAGAGCCTCTTTCTTCTCCTGATGTGAATACACAAACCCCTATAGCATCCGACACCACTCACATACCCTAGAAATTCTTGTTGTGGGGCAAGGAAAGTACTTTGATATGCCCCAGAGAGCCTCAAGAAGGCGATCTGGCCAGTCTCCTCCGACTCAAAAGTGTTTGTAGCTATGGTATGGGTCTGGTCTGAAGACCAATGGGTCAAAAAAGGGGATATCCTCTTCTTTGGCTACACCAACTAATGTAGTAGATTGCGTTCCCGGAGGACACTTTCTCCATTTCGTCGGTACTGGTAACAACGGATCTTGACCTCGTTTCTTTTTCTTGTTATTTGACTTCTTGGAATGGAATTCTTCTCATGATAGTCACACAAGCAAAGGAGAAGAGGATGGGTCCCGAGGGAACTCTTTTTCTTCTATTCTAAGTTTTGATTGCACGAGCAGCATAACAACATAACAGTTTTGTGTAAGGAAGTAAGGAAAGACTCCTTTCTGAAATTGAAGGACTTAATTAGCCTGTCGTATATAACAGATAATGAGTCTCAAAGAGAGTTTCCAATGGGTTACATCAAGTTCCATTCCCAGTATGCGAAATCAGTAAACACGAATATCTGTATATAAGAAACTTCTATTCCAATCCACAATCGGTCCAACAAGGCAACTGTCGTCAACTAGATCAATCAGGAATAAGCAATATGTCGTACCCTATCTGTCATATTTGCTTTTCGGTAAAGGGTACACACGACTTTATTTTTACTTATTCAATTCTCTGTCTTGCTAAACACAAATCCTTCTTTTCTTGTATAGACGAAATAAAAATGAGAACTAAGTAGGTTTCGACCCATTAAAGGAGTCAATGGCACGCACACAAAGCAGGAGGAAATCGGTATAAAGTCGTGTGTACACTTTATCGAGAAAGAACCAGCACTGGATCTTCTTTTGTTACTCCCCTATCTGTTGATATATGTAGAACATTTCTTTCAATCATGAATTGGAGCAAGTATTTCCCGATATCATAATGACACTGAATTTTTTTCTTTTTCTCTTTTTTGCTAGCACCTTTGGGCTGAACAACATCCTTAACTGATTCTACCTTACTAGTGAGTACTGCTTCCACCTTACCACTACCTGGTGCTTTGTATTGTAGAAACCTTGCTTGTTCTCGTACAGTTGAATTAAGTTGATCTATAAATCTAGCTGCCTTAACTGCGGATGATTCCTGAAGAGTGTTGAATACCAAGCCTAGTACATGAATCATGATAGCCTCAAGCGTATAGATACCAAACATCTTAAGCATAGGTAAGCTACTTGGTAGGCAACCCTTTAGATATTGCTTAGCGTTAGGCTGATCTTTATTAATCAAGAACTTTACTATGTTAGGAGTTACTTTAAATAGATTATCCTCATCGAACTTCATTGTGCAATTTGCAATTTGATTCTGTAAATCTATTAATTCAGTATCGGAAAACACACCATTTTGATTCTTCTTTTCATTAATCAACAACTTTCTAACATCATCCTGATACATATCAACATTAGAAGTCTTTTTCGTTTTGTCAATATCCAACAGCTTAGCGTAGTAATCGTTCCAGAACTCCTTAATAATACGTGCATTTTGCAAAGATTTCTCATTCTCAATGCTATCATCATATGTCTCGGAACAATAAAATAGAACCTGCATACTTTTATTTGTTACCCTTACTAAACTGTAGTAAGGATACGAATACGACTGAAATAAACTACTAGAATTTAATATAAGGAAAGGATCAGAATAAGTACTAATGCTCTGTAAAATACTTTTCCCCGAGCAATGGTTTAGCGGATTCGGAATTGTAACAAAGCATCCTGGGTTCTATACCCGATTCAACACTAGAGCATGCAGCCGATCCTGGATACATAACTATATAAAGTGTGCAGTTTTGGATCTTTATTGGTAGCCAGTCTTTCACTTCTGCCTCTCCACTCCCATGCCTTTCTTGGTCGGACCAACCCAACCGGCCGATTCAAGTCTTTCTGCTTAGAGCAAGAAGCGGAACCAAAATAAAGCTTTCTTTATTTTCATTTATGGATAACCAATCCATTTTCCAATATAGTTGGGAGATTTTACCCAAGAAATGGGTACATAAAATGAAAAGATCGGAACATGGGAATAGATCTTATACCAATACTGACTACCCATTTCCATTGTTGTGCTTTCTAAAATGGCATACCTATACAAGGGTTCAAGTTTCGATCGATATTTGCGGAGTGGATCATCCCTCTCGAAAACGAAGATTTGAAGTTGTCCATAATTTACTGAGTACTCGGTATAACTCACGCATTCGTGTACAAACAAGTGCAGACGAAGTAACACGAATATCTCCAGTAGTCAGTCTATTTCCATCAGCCGGCCGGTGGGAGCGAGAAGTATGGGATATGTCTGGTGTTTCTTCCATCAATCATCCGGATTTACGCCGTATATCAACAGATTATGGTTTCGAGGGTCATCCATTACGAAAAGACTTTCCTCTGAGTGATATGTGGAAGTACGCTATGATGATCCAGAGAAACGTGTGGTTTCTGAACCCATTGAGATGACCCAAGAATTTCGCTATTTCGATTTTGCTAGTCCTTGGGAACAGCGTAGCGACGGATAATTCCGAATCTACATAGGTCTAGTCCAGGGGACAAATCAATAGGAAATGCTATTTGCTTCTTAAAGAAGAACTTTTTTGAAATGAAAGAGTTTCCACGGGCGTCGGATATCATTTCTTCAAATAAGGAAGAAGTGTTATCGAAGGATTTCCTTCCATTCTTCCTAGTATGGAAGAAGTAAATAAAAAGTACTCGCGTCTCGATCTATACGAAAGGGCACTGGTTTTTTCTTTCGGTTTCATTGATAGCAGAAGAGTACGCTAGCTAGCGGAGCCTGAAAACGCTTGCTTGCGCCCCACCCCTACGGAAACTATTGCCTATGCTTGCTGCTCGCTCAGTGTCAGTAGAAGGGAAGAAAAGATGGTCTCCTTTTAGGAACATGGCGAGCCTTACTTACGACTGTTGCACTTCACTCGCTGCTCGTTCATTCACTTGCTCATGAACTCGCTGCTTCGCCAGAAGCGACTATTCGCCTCCTTTCCTCCGCCGAAAGATGCTTAGCCAGAAGCGACGAAGGAGGGGAGCTGGGGAAGGCCGACGATGGCAATGAAGGGGAAGCTGTCGTAGAAGCTTTGCCCCTTGCTTTACATGTTGTTATGAACTTACTAAATGACCTTATTTATTCTCCCGGAACGCTAGCAAATCTAATAGTTCCATCTGCTCTTCTTAACTTAAGAACGAAGGCCGCCATCCTTCTTATTCAGGAACCCTTTGTTTGAGGAGGGCGTATCCCCGGGAAGGGGAGAGTGGCCGAGCGGTCAAAAGCGACAGACTGTAAATCTGTTGAAGGTTTTCTACGTAGGTTCGAATCCTGCCTCTCCCACTTGTTGTAGACTTAAGAGAAGAGAAAGTAGGCGGAAGCCTAGGAGGGCCAACCGAGCGAAGCTCTTTTTTTGCCGTGCCGTGAAGTGCAGTTTTCTCGTATGCGTTTTAGAGAGGTTATCGAAAAAAGACGATCTATAGAGATTCCCCATCTATATCCAGTCGAGAATAGAAGCAAGTCGCTTCCGGCGTCGGCTTGTAGTCTCTGCAGTCGGCACACGCACGCGCCCGCCATCATGCCTCCTTGGTTCGGGACGAAGCCAAGCGAGACATACGATAGACGAAGGAAGCGCCCACCCAGTAGGAGGGCTAAAACCTGTAATTTTGAAGTTGCAAACTCCAGCTTCGAAGCTGGAGTGCTTTAGCCCTTTTTTAAGCAAGAATCACCGTCTTGAGCGCCTTGCGCGCTCAAAAACAAGCAAGGGATGAGCGCTTTGTTGCTAATGCGGATACGTTTTCTTGCTGGGGAAGGCTAGTTTGATCGAGGATTGGAGAGGAGAGAGAGGTGGAATAAAAAGCTCGGGATGGATTTTGGAGTCTTTGTGCGAGCCGTATGCGGTGAGAGTCGCACGTACGGTAAGGAGGGGGGTTCGCGTCTATACGTGTAGTGTGGTGGTTGGGCCTACCCACCCTATTTGTTCCATGATCTATGGGTCTACTGGAGCTACCCACTTCGATCAATTAGCCAAGATTTTGACCGGATACGAAATCACTGGTGCTCGATCTAGTGGTATTTTTATGGGGATTCTTTTTATCGCTGTAGGATTCCTATTCAAGATTACTGCAGTTCCTTTTCGGGCGGCTGTAGGATGGACAGCCCCCTATAGGTAGTAGGGTAGGGTGGTGGTACCGCTCAGATAGCGGCCAATCCTCCTAACTGCGCGCGGGCCGGGCTTAGAGCGCGTGAAACTCATCACTACCTCGTAAGGGCGTTGAGACCATAGCATGTTACACAAAAGCGCCGCTTTCTCAGGAGTGTTGTCACACAGCTGCCCGACTAGAAGAGCTACTCGCTCTGTAGTGTTGTCACACAAGATAAGCACGCCGCCCGCCTGCTGGCCGGGCGAATCGAAGTTATCTTCCAGTCAACTGTCCACCCAGTCAAGTGCAAAAAACACAGTGGAATCACGCAACGCACGCTGCTGGTGTGCTTCCTGCCCACGAGGAAAGAAGGCGACAAGGTTTAGATTTGACTGTTTGCAGCATGGGAGCTGATTACCCAAAAAATCCCTGGAAGAAAAGATATCTCGGTAACGAAAACCATAGGAGGCTGTATTGGCGAGATCCAAGGGTTCACAGCAGCCCAAAAGAAAAACTGCCTGGAAGTCCGAGGACCTTTAGTACCGTACCGAACCAGCAGCCTTCGCGCCAAGCGACGACCGCCCTTGTCCCTTTCCTTTTTCATTCAGCCTACTTCTTAGCTTTGTTCCGTCAGTCTAAGGCAAAGCTTAAGTGGTTTGCCTACCTTACCCACTTGATGAAAGGGAACGAACTTCGTTTCCTTGGCGGCTTTATGGATGGATTCAGTCAGAAAAAACTCCTTCCTTTTGAAAAAAGTGACGCTTTGCGTCTTCGCTTCCGAGGGTTAGGGTATAGGCCATTTCGAGCAAGCTTTCACTTTTTCTACTGGCTTTCTACAACTTTCGCTTTAGCTTCCAAAGGGCGACCCAATGACCTTTCCGGAATTGGAAGTATTCGTCGCCCTACCCTAAGAAAGAAGTCACTATAAAACTGCTTGCCCTCCAGAAGTACCAAAGGTGCGCGGAGCCCGCTGAAAATGAATATGTTTGCTACTGAAAGAAGCCTGCCTATTGACGAATATTCGTCTTTAGAATGAAAGTAGCTATGAAGCCCAATCTACTGTCGATTCAAAAGGGGGCATAGTCATATGGGTGGGGTGTTTGTGGGGAGCTGCCTTGGATATGAGGAATTCCTCCAATCTAAAAAAAAAAAGAACAAAGAAAAAGTCCGTGACGAAGATCTTTCTTTTCTATCAATAGATAGGAATGAGTGTTCGTTATAGGGGATAGGATCCATCTGCTCTCTCTCTCTCTCTATTTTCTTTGATGCAATTTAGAGAGAAAAAGCAGTGTGAAATTGAAAAAAAAAAGAGAATCGGGAGATGATTCCAAAATAGATACATAGACATGTAAAGTAAAGGGATGTATATATTATTCCCATATATATCATCTATCTATGAAAATGTTAAACAGAGTTCGTTTTTGGATCGTTTCAGCTTCTGCCAACGAAATGAAGGCCTCGCCCCTTCCGAATGCTTCTCCGATCCTGAAGTTCTCGCGAAGAGAATAAGATGCAGCTCCCCCTCCCTCTGTCTTTTTCCGCTTTGCTAATCTTCCCCTCTAACGCGGGCCGGGCTTAGGCGGGCGCGGGAGGAAGAAAGAAAGTCGAAGAGCGTCTTCTCCTTTGTCCTTTTTTCAGTGCAACACAGGAAAGCACCCTCTTTTTGTAATCCCTGCAGCTTCCCAGAGGCTTTCTTTTTTTTATTGAACGCATGGCATAGCTAGGACCCCTCCAATCATGTTTGAGCCTATGTTCACCCGGGGCCAAAAAAGGAGAATTCCGGAATGCCTGCCGACGTTCAGATAAGGTGCATATCCCTTACCACTAAAGGAAAGGATCGACGTAGGGGGGATATTAGCTGGGTAAGGAAAACGCTTTCGGAGATTGAGATGTCAATTTGTTTTTCATTGAAAAGGAAGAAGGCCGAGGGGATAGCAGCCTTCCTTCGGGCTTTGCCTGCCGACGTTCTAATAAAGAATTCCGGCTCGGCCCGGGAAAGCACTGGCAACAACATAAAGAAAGGGGTCCATGTAGCTACTGCGCCCGCCCACTGAGCAGCAGGGCAAAATCTACTACAAAAGAGAGAATCCACTTCAGATAACCACGTCTCTGCTAGGCAGCGTGTGGAATGGCCGAGAGCGGACCAAATGGATATATAATCCAAGCCGAGAGTGGAGTTACGTGAACAGCCGTCTGATGGAAAACAACTTTCACGTTCGGTTCAGAGAGCACTTTTTTCGTTGAGAATAAGTCCTTCCCTTTTGTGTGAATTCCCCAGCGGCGAATTAACAACTTGTGGGGCCCTATCTATTCAATCTCTCGAGCCCCAAGAAAACCCCCCTCTCCCTCGGACTCAATCTCTCTTTTGACTCTATATATGTGGGCACCTGATATCTATGAGGGTTCACCCACCCCGGTGACAGCATTCCTTTCTATTGCGCCTAAAATCTCTATTTCTGCAAATATGTCACGTGTTTCTATTGTTGCTTCCTATGGGGGTACATTACAACAAATCTTCTTTTTCTGCAGCATTGCTTCTATGATCTTAGGAGCACTGGCCGCCATGGCCCAAACGAAAGTCAAAAGACCTCTAGCTCATAGTTCGATTGGACATGTAGGTTATATTCGTACTGGTTTCTCATGTGGAACCATAGAAGGAATTCAATCACTACTAATTGGTATATTTATTTATGCATCAATGACGATAGATGCATTCGCCATAGTTCCAGCATTACGGCAAACCCGTGTCAAATATATAGCGGATTTGGGCGCTCTAGCCAAAACGAATCCTATTTCGGCTATGACCTTCTCCATTACAATGTTCTCATACGCAGGAATACCCCCGTTAGCCGGCTTTTGTAGCAAATTCTATTTGTTCTTCGCCGCTTTGGGTTGTGGGGCTTACTTCCTAGCCCCAGTGGGAGTAGTGACTAGCGTTATAGGTCGTTGGGCGGCCGGAAGGTTGCCATGAGTAAGGTTGGGAGACCGAAGGCAGTTTTCCGTGCACCGGACACGTAGCTTACCGAATCAGTTGCAACACAGATGGGAATGCATGCTATGAAAGACAGGGTCGAGTCTAATACATCAACCGTCGACTCCATATCCTTGTACGAGTCCACAATCACTACACGAGATGAACCTGGGTTTGGTGAATGGAAGTTGGCCTTAGGTGTAATAGGACTACCAGTTACTGTGCGCGATCGTATACTGAGGTGCTCCCCGTCGGTTGTTGGAACGACGCGAGCCGGGCCGGGCCTCGATTCCTTTCAAAAAGATGAAGGGACAGAGGTGACTAATTCCCCATCTCATTTGGGGCGGAAAACGAATCGACATCTCGATGTGATACAGCCCTTTCCATTTTCGTTGGGAAAGAACGGCGAAGTCCATCCGAACCCTCCAATGAAGAAATAAGAGGAGAGCAAAGCGCCAATGGCGCGCGAAGCGCATGCGGAAGGGGCACGGAGAAATAAAGAAGTGTGGGGGAGAAGCAGCCGAGCTCATTCCCTTCGCTTCCTGGGCCCAAAGCAGTGCTTTGTTTCCTGGCCAAATCAAGGATTTGGGGCTGATTGCAAAAGATATCTGAATAGAAAGATAGATCCATCCATCTATCCAGATATCTAAAAAAGAATCAATTTCGATTTCATGAAACCTTTGATTCAAAGAACTGCGCTTAGCCCCCCCGCTCATGAAACGGCTCTGCTGCAATGGATGGAAGAGGGTTCGTAGTACCCGAAGCACTGGAGTGATCCAGTAGCCGGGAAGGGGCCTAGAAGTGCCTACTACTGCACCACACTACACTTGGCTCTACACATTTACAGAGCTTACCCCTGTCCAGTGTCTGGCAGAACGTTGGGGGCTTCAATCGTCGACTCGTTATCCCCATCTCAGCCCAGGCTAACGGAGCCTGACTTATTCAGGGGAGAGAGTGGAGCCTATCAAAGCACTCTTGAGAGTAAGATCCTTGGCTCCTCTTCATTCTCTACAGGGCTCTCTGCCCACATGGAAGCGGGGCAGAGATGGATAAGATCAAACACGGGAATAAGAAGCATTTGAAATGCCTTTTTGATCATTTTGATCGAGGGGGATGGATAAAGTGGGCAAAACAGACTCACATTTTTCAATCGAAAAGATGGGTTCCTTTTTCGTCTCGACAAAGAAAGAATCATCTTGAAAACGCTCCTAACCCCTTCGTAGGGCCGTGTATAGTAAGTGATCCGAACCTGCACGGAGCGAGCCCCCCTTAGAGGCAAGTGAAGTTGGTGAGCCATATGATGGGCAACTATCTCCTGCGGTTCGGAGAGGACTCAGCTGTTAGTTAGTACCCCCTTGGTTTCGGGGTGGACCCTTTCACTCTATTTTATTATATACGCTTAGCGAAAAGAATGTTTTTTGATAGACCTAGGACATGGATTCTATATGAACCAATGGATCGTGACAAGTCGTTACTACTAGCAATGACTTCCTCTTTCATTACTTCATCCTTTCCATATCCCTCTCCCTTGTTCGATCTTACTCATCAAATGGCACTCAGTTCATATCTGTAAGTTCGTTCGATCATTGACAAGGTTCAAAGAAAGGGTGGGCCATTCACCATGAAGGCTAAAAGCGAGATAGGCTTTACTGGACATTTTCGCTTACAAAGGCGAGAATAAAAAAAAAAAAAAAACAAAAAGGAAAAAAAAAAACAAGGTCAAAGAAAGGGTGGGCCATTCACCATGAAGGCTAAAAGCGAGATAGGCTTTACTGGACATTTCGCTTACAAAGGCGAAGACAATTCCGCGTTTTTTCAGCCGATTCTCCGAAATTTAAGACAATTATCCTCACTCAAACTTCAAAAAGTCCTTTTTTTTCTGATGTAAATTCTGTCTGTCTCCTTTGTCCTTCCTAACGCTAGTCTAGTCTCCGATTAAAGGATTGATACGGGCGTGCTTCCTTGCAGAGGGTTGTTTTAGACACCTACCCACCAGAAACTTCGCTTTGCCACCCAGGTATAACCAAAGCCTTCCACAAAGGAATATTTACTACTGGGTCCATCACGTGTCCAGATACCGGTGCATCCCTTGCCGTTTCCCCATCGGCTGAAGTTGGATCAAAGTCCCCGGACGCGAATGCTCATTATAGAAAGAACTAGGCCTACTTAGGTAAACAGGCACCCCATCACTACCGTAGTAGTTGAAATCTCTAACTTAGGTGCGTTTGCCCATTACTTCTACCCATCTACGCGGATTTTCGAGTCAGCCATTTGGAGTTTGGGGTGACTGGTACGGGATTGGGTGTGGTATGTGTTTGTGTGAGTGGTGTGGTGTTTGGGTAGTGGATTGGTTCTTGTTTTGGATGTGGGGATCCCCGTCGTTTGACCTAGGTTCTCAAGTAGGCTTCTAATGTTGGCTTTCTCTCTTTGTGTTCCGTGCCTCCTTGCGCGTTGGTGTATCTTTGGGTTGTTTGTGTGTATGAGGAGAGTGGTTTTGGTGTTGTGTTGGTATAGTGTGATTTAGAAGCTCTACTTGAGTAGGTGTGTTCTTTCGAGAAACAGCGTCGGGTTGTATTTCTTCTCAGTTCCATTTGTGGTTGGGTGCTGGGATCTCAGATCGCTGTTAGTGGTAAAGAAAGTAATGGGCAAACGCACCTAAGTTAGAGATTTCAACTACTACGGTAGTGATGGGGTGCCTGTTTACCTAAGTAGGCCTAGTTCTTTCTATAATGAGCATTCGCGTCCGGGGACTTTGATCCAACTTCAGTCGATGGGGAAACGGCAAGGGATGCACCGGTATCTGGACACGTGATGGACCCAGTAGTAAATATTCCTTTGTGGAAGGCTTTGGTTATACCTGGGTGGCAAAGCGAAGTTTCTGGTGGGTAGGTGTCTAAAACAACCCTCTGCAAGGAAGCACGCCCGTATCAATCCTTTAATCGGAGACTAGACTAGCGTTAGGAAGGACAAAGGAGACAGATAGAATTTACATCAGAAAAAAAGGACTTTTTGAAGTTTGAGTGAGGA
>NW_024117297.1:0-7110 GCF_003073215.2 Triticum urartu | reverse complement strand
TTCCTGCCAAAGAACTAAATTTCTCTGTGCATTTGAGTTCTGGGATCAGTGTATGGAAGGTATCTCTTTGCCATATGACATAATAAACAGCGAATGTAGAAAATTTATAGTTAGAAAGTACATACAACAATGTTGTCTCCAGATCTGAGGATTGGAGCAGGAACATAAAGAGCACACTGTGGTCCCGTTACCTACAAAATAGGTCCGATTTCAGATCACTTTTGAGCGTAACAAAAATTCTTTGCAGAACTGGAATTCATAAAAACAGTTTGTCAGGTGGAGGTCTCAGTATTTTACCGGCCAGAACCTTCCGATGTTGAAGTTGTTCACAAAAGCAACCCCTTTGTTCCAACCACGGAATGATATGAATGTATCCTTTACCGTGCTATTGGAGTCAATGTGGAAATGGCCTTCATAAAATTCTGGCTCTTCTGATTTGCCTTGTCATAATACAATGCAAAGATATTTTGAGTAGCGGTGCAGTATATTTTTCAAAAAACTCATCGGATGTGCAATCAAAGTACAAATGCAACACTGGAACATGTGCATTACCGGCTATGAAAAGGTCAACACAAAAGTATTAAAATTCAAGATGCAAACTTTTGGTTACAGCAATTTTCAGGTTTCAACAATATTGATCTAAAAAGAGAGCTCCAGAGATCCACTAGCTTTTCCTGAACTAGCAACAAATATGACAAATAAGGCAAATGTTTCCAGGAGATTAAGTGCAATTTCAAAGCCCATTATATCATGAGCCATTTTAAGTTTTTAACCAACTGACGATGACTAGGAATCAGTTATGCCTGACTTTCCCATGAGCATGACTGCACCGGAATCAGTTGTGTTTAACTATTTAAAAGGACCATATACAGGGGCTTACCATTTAGATAGAATGACAAATCACGTAGCTTATTTTGTGAACCACCATGACTGGACACTTTGCTAGCTCTGGCATCAGTGATCTGCTGGATTGGTTGGAATTTCGAAAGGTTTTCCAGTAAATTGAACGATAACGGGTACATTTTCCAGTGATGGAGAGTCACACCATCTATTTCAACAGTAGATAATATCCCCTGTATTTGTCAATTCCGTAATGATCAGCACAAGAAGCTTACAAGCATGGTCCATGTGGATACTGCAGCATGAGCGAGGTTACGTGGGAGTGTGGGACTTACCTTCTGATCAAAAATGTATGGCCCATAATTTACACGGCCCATATTTTCTACCTGTAGATAGAACGCATATATATGTAGGTAAGGCAGAAAACATGAATTAATATTATTTATTCGAAAGGAAGGTTGCAGAAGTAATAGCTAATTGTACTCTGATACTTATAAGTACTAAGTAACAGTAGTTTATCATGTTATCTTTTTTGGCTAGGCTGATACTTTCCACATGTGCAGATCTCTAAATAAGTGTTAGTTGAATTTTAGGCTATCCAGTTATGCAAGTCAAAATGTTACAGAAGCATGCCATGCCTCCAGTCATGGATGTATACAGAAGGTTTAAACTGGAAATCATGCAATCATCTTTTACCAAGTCATTGTCATGCCTATGGCTATACACATTACACAGGCACAAGCCAAATCGGCTTCTACCAATACATTTTTAGGAGTCTCTACCAATCTATTCCACATCTCAAAATTCACTGAGTTTGATTTGAACTAAGTAGAGTAGCATTAGTAGACTGTGCAACAGTTTCCTCAAGAACATGAGAATAAGAGCAGGATTATGTAATATTGTGTCAGCAACTGTAACATCTACGGTAGCAAGGAGATTTTCCATTTTATACTTTACAAAAGAAATTCATGACTATTACCAGGATAGATAAGCGGATATTAGAAGAGCAGTTTAAGGTTGGTATCTGTAGGGTTTTACTAGACCATCTTTCAATAACACCAGCATATATTTGATTTCTGACGTCATCAAGTGAGCATGACACAAACACCTGGGCTCTGTCATGTACCTACAGCATAAATTAGACCTAAAAGCAATGAACTTGAATGCATGTCAACGAAAGAAATGATGAGTAGGAAAACCTTTGGAATTGATAGGATGCTGTAAGGACCTTTTCCTTGGTATTCCGACACATACAGTAGAAACCCAAACATCTGGAATAAAAGAAATGTAACCATGAACATAGTGAACCTGCTTGACAACTTCTAGAACGGAAAAGGAACCAGAGTCCAGAAATATACTTGGATAGGTTCCTACCTGGCCTGTCAGTTCCATAGACAGAGGCTGTTCTGAAACAGCCACTTTCAGTGGATCACAGATCTTATCAAATATGTCAAAGAAAGAAGCAACCTTTTGTAATTTCACAAGCCCATAACTTGCTCTTTCAATGTCGGCAGGAAGTGGATGCAGAGGAGTGCCAGTGCATTCATGTATTACTCTTCTCAATGCTGCTTGATACCACCAAGTTGTAATCAGAAAAACATAGACAAACAGTAGTTTAAAAATACATCTCAAGTATAAAATTTCTCTAAGACTTTTAGAAATTCAATAACTTTTGTCTAGTGCTAATTCTTGTTCTTGTAGGAGCTCTAGGACCTTCTTTATTATTTTTATATCTTTTAGTCTTTTCCTTGTTCAGTTTTGCAGGTTTTGCATGGTTATTCTTTCGCCTTCTTGGTTTCCTGTAACTCTGTGTTATTTCAACGCGTACAAAATTACACGCATTTCAATGTGTGGTTGAGAAAAATACTTTAAACTGGTGGTTACTACACCTGCTCGTCAACTATGGCATACAGATGATGCATAGATTAGGGTATGTCATTTAAGACCTATCGCGTATTTTTCGTTTTAACTCGTGGTGATAGATGGCAAGCAGAGCCAAAAAAGAACAAACAAAACAGTTATGTTTTCATGTCAAGAACTGAATAACTAAAGCAACTATTTTAGGAGAAACTGGAACTTCTGATAGAACCATCATGCTTCAAATAGAAAAGTTCAAATGTAATATAGCATGCCTTTGTATTTGGGATTATGCACGTCTCCATGCTCCTTAATTGGCGCATCCTGGTCAAAGACATTATATAAATATAAGATAACTCCAGAAATGGTTTAAGAAATGAAAGAACCGATTTGGCGAAGTACTTGCATAATCGTAAGATGTAAGGTCTGCCTTATACTCGTATTCAGTTTGACCAGTATTTGCTCCATTGTAAAACCCAAAATTTGTCCCTCCATGAGCCATCTGGAAACAGATCTCATGAAAAACAGAATTAGTAAAACTAAAATGTAAATGAAATGCAGTGATAAAAGGGCTCTCGTTACAGACATAGAGTACAGCAGAACCATTGCGGCATAGAATACTTTTAAGAGCTTTAGCTGTGCTGCTGGCATCTGTTGTTGCAATACTCTCACCCCAGTGTGTTAGCCATCCGGTATAAAATTCCCTGAAAAGTAAAGAGGAAATATCAGTAGTACAAGTTACATCCGAAAAAATAATAAATGAGTGATATAATATTAATCATGGTGCACAGAGCCACAGACCACTTACGCACTTAAAGGGGCTGATTTTCCCGGTAAGTTGTATTTCTTCTGTAATCTGAATATTGGCCATGGATCATCACCAGTTGAAAAATCAACAGCTGCACTTGAATTATAACTATTTGGAAACTGGTAACTGGGGAGAACCAAAAGCATACTACTTGTAATAATTATGAAATTAGGAAGATAGAATTATTTTCTGCTTCAAAAGTGTTAGGAAACCATACTCAAGTGGATATCAAATAATCTTCATAATCTTTAACAATATCAACAGAGAAGTCATTGTACACGTTAGCATTTAGCATCGCTCACCATGCATATAGTAAAAAATGACAGTGCACTTTCAAGGATTACATAGATAGCAAATTTCTGTGTGTGGGGGTGGGGTGGGGGGATTGAAAATATAGGGTTATTGACTGAAAGAAACTTGACTGTATCACCCTAATCCGTCATTGAGTACCACATAAGCAGGTATATTGAAACCTTTTTGGGTGAGCTGGGACCAAAGTCCACGTGTTGCTACGCGCATGACCGCCAAACATGCGGATGAGGAGCTTTAACTGAATTTTGGGTCTAGGGTGTTTACACTAACATCCACGTCATAGTGTTTTTTTACAGAAAGAACATCCACATCATCACAAAAGTCATTTAGTCTAATTTACCAGCGAAGACATCATCTTGAAGAATTGCTCCATTCTTTAAGGTATTAGTAGTGCCCCCATCAGTTGTATACCTAAAAGATTATTTGTGAAACTCATAATTGCGACTTTGATAACCACCGTTTACAAAGGAACAAACATATTGATGCTATCTTTCAGAAGGTTTTCTCTAAACTAAAATAAACAAATTAATAGAAAGATCGATCAGATGAGAGCATCACGGTGATTTTTTATCAACTGGATATCTTTTGACTCTCTTCTTATTCTGGTTTGTCATTGCAGAATGCAAGTACGTTAATCTAAATGTAAAGTGTCAACAAAAGGCAGGTCTTGTATGAAATCGTTCTTGCTTATTATAGGAGGAAACTGATAAGCAGGACAAGAGTATTATTCCAGTCCAATTCTGAATGCAAAATAAAACAAATAGAATTAGACTATAACAAACATGGTGCTAGTAAATGATATTTGTGCAGTTAAGGTTTATAACCTCCCACAAAGGGAACTGCTAGCAAGGCCAATTTCGATGTTGTATGAAATTTCACCACTACCATGCCTAGTAAGTATGCAAAATTACAGTTATACCCTAAATAACTTTGTACATAATCTATAGAATAAGTAATAAATTTAGCAGACAATAATAAGTGGTAAAAATTATGAGAAGGGAAACTGCGTACAGAACAATGTCATTCCCCAGATATCGTCTGGCCAACTGAACAAGGTAATGAAGGTAATTCTTGTCATCTCCAAATGAACCAAATTCATTTTCAATCTGCTAGACAGGGGAAAAAGATTAGTTACTTGTTAGCAGGATAAAACAGAAACGAAAATGGATATGAAGTGGTTAACCGATTTAAACCATGATTGACTTGCCTGCACCATGATAATTGGACCTCCATTCTCGTATAACAGTGGTGCTACTTTTGGGAGCAAGACTCTCCACCATCTCTCTACCTATAGAACTAGCTAACCTTGGTCAAAATAGCTCCAGAAAATCCCAAAGCAATGATGGCAGTATCATACATAAAACCCTGAAATTGGTGATGTTTTGGGCAGCTTACCAAGGAAAGATAGGTTGCGTCTGATGATCGTAGTTTAAGGGCTGGTTCTATGGTGAGCAACCATGGTGGAAATCCCCCTAAATCCCATTCTGCATAACAGCTTCAAGAATTCATAGATCACATCGGCAAAAAGCTCAACTGAAGGGCATGAACTATCACAACCCAATCAACTCCAAATTCTGAAACTATATGGAATCTGTACTAATACAAAGAATTTCTGAACCGGGCATAACAAGTTCAGAACTAATCGTAGTAAATCATAGCATGAGAAAATGATGGTTTCTGTTCTTGATCAAGTGGAAGCATTTTACTCTTTGCTTCATCAGAGAGGGTCACAGAAAACATCTGACATGAGGACCGACTGTAGACACTACGACTATTGTTAGTCCTTTGACTTTTACAGGGTTATTTTGTAAGTAAAAGAGCTAGAAGGCCTTATCAGACATAAAACCAGCAGACTATGAAATACATATTTCAGAGGAAGAAGGGGTGACTATTTCGATTATTTAGAATATTTGTCCGAAGTTTATAAGTCTGCTTAGCCATGTCTTTAGTATTCTCAGTACACAGATACAATTATCTTGATAGTCATATTGACATGCTGAAATTTCAATAAGCTATGAAATTACCTCCACAAATATATGGACCTACACGAAGCATGACGAGCATTTCTAATTCTTGAGCAAGTCTTAGATACGATTCAATGTCAGCGAAGCCCTTGAATTCCCAGCTCTGTGGTTCCGGCTCGTGCAAATTCCAAGGAACATATGTTTGGATTGTGTTCAGGCCTAGTGCCTTAGCCCTTAAAAGGCGATCTTTCCAGTACTGCACACAGAGAATGCAACGTGCATGTAAGCTCGCAATAAGATATCTGGAAGAACATAAGCTTATAAATGGGCCATGGTCTCTAGATACAAACCCAGATAACAGAAACATTTATTTCCCTATCAATAAAGAAAAATCATCTCGGATAGCTTATTCAGTCATTTTATAAGCTGGGTGTAGCAAAAAATAGACTGCAAGTATGACAAAAAAAAAGCTACTCCCTCTGATCCATATTAATTGCTAAACCAGCAACAATTAATATGGATCGGAGGTAGTAAACTATTCCAAAGAGAAGTCGCAATTTCATCAATCAATCACAGCCATGCAAGCTCAAGGTCACCCGATTTGTTGAATACAGTCTGTAAACTAGTAGTAGTACCGAATTTCTGAAATGCACCAAAATTCTGTGCGAACATGTACAGAATTCAATTTCTGTCAGAACTAAACCTACAACACATGTACAGAACTGACTGAATTCGTGATTACTGATACTCTGGAATGCGCCAAAACCACCAATCTATCAGTCGAACCTCACTTGTCATCGCGAATTAACTGAGTGAACCACTCCACTCCAGGCTCTCTAGCAGATTGCATTGACATGTACAGTAATACCAGTTGGAAGAGGGGGGATTTATTCACCTCGGGGACAATGCGGAAGTAGTGCACGTCGCCGCCGACGATCTGGAACGGCGCCCCGTCCTTCCAGAAGGCGTCGTCCTCGATCCAGAACCTCCTCGGAGCCTCGCCGTGGACCTGGCGACACCCGCACCGCACGGCGAGTCAAGCGCCACCAAGACCAAATCAATCCAAATCCCGAACAAGCGAAGGATCGGTCGACGCGAGGGAGAGCGCGCGCGCGTACCGTGGATGCGAGCGCGGAGCACAGCGACAGCGCGAGGAGAAGAGAGAGCCCCCCGAAGCCTCCGGCGGAGGCCATTGCTTGGCCCCAGTGGACTCTGCTCGACTGCTCGCCCGCTGCTGCTGCTGAATTAGTGGATTCTTTCCAGCTCGTGCCGCGCGGAAGCGTGAGGCGCTGGGCGGCGGCTCCGGTCCGGCACCGGGCCCGGGGGGGG
>NW_024117296.1:0-17014 GCF_003073215.2 Triticum urartu | reverse complement strand
GGATGAGATCGGGGACATGACGAGGAGTCTCGAAATGGTCGAGATGTAAAAATCGATATATTGGACCACTATATTCGGACATCGGAAAGGTTCCGAGTGATTCGGGTATTTTTTGGAGTATCAGAGAGTTACAGGAATTCGCCGGGGAGTATATGGGCCTTATTGGGCTTTAGGGGAAAGAGAGAGGGGATGCTGCGTGCCCCCCAAGGTTTAGTCCGAATTGGACTAGGGGGAGGGGCGGCGCCCCCTCCTTCCTTCTCTTCTCTTTTCCCTTTCCTTCTCTCCTACTCCTACTACATGGAAGGGGGGAATCCTACTCCCGGTGGGAGTAGGACTCCCCTTGGGGAGCGCCTAGGAGGGCCGGCTCCCCCCTCCTCCACTCCTTTATATATGTGGCCAGGGGGCACCCCATAGACACACAAGTTGATTAGTTGATCTTTTAGCCGTGTGCGGTGCCCCTCCACCATAATCCACCTCTGTCATATCATAGCGGTGCTTAGGTGAAGCCCTGCGTCGGTAGCATCATCATCACCGTCATCACGCCATCGTGCTGACGGAACTCTCCCTCGAAGCTCTGCTAGATCGGAGTTCGTGGGACGTCACCGAGCTGAACGTGTGCTGAACTCGGAGGTGCCGTACATTCGGTACTTGGATCGGTCGGATCGTGAAGACGTACGACTACATCAACCGCGTTCTCATAGCGCTTCCGCTTACGGTCTACGAGGGTACATGGACAACACTCTCCCCTCTCGTTGCTATGCATCACCATGATCTTGCGTGTGCGTAGGAAACTTTTGAAATTACTATGTTCCCCAACACCCAGGGGGGCAGGCGCGCCTCCCTGCCTCGTGGCTCCCTCGTTTCTTTCTTGACGTCCACCCCAAGTCCCCTGGATCATGTTTGTTCCAAAAGTAACTCTCCCAAAGGTTTCATTCCGTTTGGATTCCGTTGATATTCCTTTTCTGTGAAACACTGAAATAGGCAAAAAACAGCAATTTGCACTGGGCCTTGGGTTAGTAGGTTAGTCCCAAAAATAATATAGAAGTGTATAAATAAGCCCATTAGCATCCAAAACAGATAATATAATAGCATGGAACAATAAAAAATTATAGATACATTGGAGACGTATCAATCATCATCATAGTCATGTAACCAATCCTACTTAGTTGTGCTTAGCACATGATCATGAGTATTAGCTAGGACCTAAATACCCTCTCTAAGGTAAAATAGCATAAAACAAGATAGGTCCCGACTCTCCATTATGGAGAATGGAGATTATCTTGTCTTCAATTCTTGCCCTTCGCACAATATTGCTTCCAAGTAGCTCCCTACGATTGACCATACATTTTTTTTCCAATCTTTGATTGTCATGTCTTCATTGCTTGTAGAATTTGGTATGGACATGAGTGATTCGTAGGATGACCTGGCCGTAAGTTCAAAACATCAAGGCGACCTTTCCGAAACATCAGATGAGGCACACAATCCTTCGAAATTTTTTGTTGGCAAACATAGTAATGACTTCGTAGTTAGCAATGTAGTTGAGTTTTATAAGAATTTATGCAAAAGATGCATGGATGTCGTAATAGTAAAAAATCATACCATGACATCTCCATGGATGTTACCGTAGTTCAACACGTGCACTAGTGGCACGTATTGACCATAATGTGGAGGAGTTTGATAGATATTGTAATTCTCAAGATCAGTAATAAATGAGATCAGATGATTTTTCTCCTGATAAGTTTCTGAGCCATCGGTGTAGTAGGTTCTGTCTACCATCTTTCGCACATTCTTTGAAGAATGAAAATAAGCTATCAATGGAAATAAGCTGTCAACTATTTTGAAATAAACAATAGAAATTACTTAATAACTATGTTTGAGAAACTCACATAGCAGTAGAATTGGAAGCGTATCAATAAGAACCCAAATGTCCAAATTGTCTTGGGCGATGTCAGGATCACCAAGATCCATGGTGACAAGCATACCCTCATGAAAATCATGCATCTTGCAAAGTGCTTCCCAATTCAGGCAACTAAAATGGGATACGCTCTCAGAATTGTATAGATTTACATCAAAATCCATACCATGATGGGTCCTTAGGCAAATTTTCTTTGTTTCCATACTTTCATGATCTTCAAAATCCATCCTCTCCAAGACATAGCATCTTGCATGGCATGGGATAAACTAGTCGAATTGTAAAAGACGGAAACTACATGTTGAAGTAGTAGAAGTCGTGCTTAATTATGAAAAAAAATTGTCATCATTGTGTATCGTTTCAACATCGAAGGTCTCCAGGAGCTTAATGCTGAAACGCCGACCTTCATCTAGGTGAGGCCTGTCGCACAGACCTCGGTCATCGTTGCACTAGTCGCACTCCTCCGGGAGACTTTCGTCGTCCGATGACGACATTTCCTAGGTTCATATAATTCAAAGATTAAACTTGTACAATTAGATATACGTACTACAAAAACTAAATTAGATCATTATTATTCATCACAGGTTGACTATCGGTCTACCGAGTGTTTTCTTGAAAACTCTCAGCTCACGTGATGTATATATTCGATCGTCGGTGATCGTCGCTCCTCCCTTCGTCCCCGAGTGCATTACACCAAAATGTCTAGCACACGGGAACGAAGCCCCACGACAACAGTCGGGATTTTTCATCCTCTCATATATGGTGGAGACTCTCCCTCATTGATTCCTCTCTGACATTTGTGACCGTCGGTGATGGTCGTTACTCCTCCTTCCCCTAGTGCATAACAAAGGTCTAGCACAAGGAGAAGAAGGAGAAACTACCCCCACGACAACAGTCGGGATTCTTCGTCCTCTCTCATATATGGTAGATACACTCCCTCACTGATTTTTCGACCGTCGGTGATGGTCGTTATTCCTCCTTTCCCTAGTGCATAACAAAGGTCTAGCACAAGGAGAAGAAGGAAAAACGACCCCCATGACAACAGGCATATTCTTCTTCTCTCATATGTGCAGACTTTCTACCTCACTCATTTGTTGACTGTCATGTATGGAGGCTTGACGGACTTAAAGTCAACCCGAAATGTCGTTTAATTATTTTTCTAGAAAATCCAGGCCACTCAATATTTCCTACATATTCTAGCACAAGTCATGCCAAAATTCACGAAAAAATCCGGCATGACCTTTGCTAAAAAAGGATATGCCGAGTGCCTGAAATTTTTCGGAACGGAAACTAATCAACACTTCGGCAAAACATAGGCCACTCGGAGGTGTAACCTGCAAACATGGCCGGCCATTTGGGCAAGCACATATCCTATTTGAGCAACACTAGATATACATGTTTATATCTACATCATATGAGCATTCAAACTTGATGGTCATTGCATTTCAATGGTTGAAAATATGAAAAAAAAAATCAAAATATCTTATAGGACTCATATTGACATGGAGATTTGGCTGGTCTCACCTCGAGGTCGGAGGGGGTCGGTGACGGGGATGACGTCGGGGATGATGGAGGGGCTCCTTGATTTCTGCAAAAACAAAAACCCTATAAGCTATCAACTAATCAAATGCATACGCCTTGCATAGTGCTCTCCAATTTGAGCATTCAAAATAGGAGTAGTTCTCCAATTTGAGCATTCAATAAGAAAAACCAAATCGTAAAATAAATTAGTATTCAAATTAGCATGCATTCAATAAGCAAAACTAAATCATCTCTTTCGTCCGTACATCATCGAATATTATCACTAATACATCTCGAATAGTATCATACATATAACATCACTAATATAGATAAAACCCTAGCAAACGACGGGTATCAACGTGGGAGGTGGACACCCAAAGAAAAATAACCATCACAGGATCATAACTCTAGTGAGATCCCTGAAGAACCTGCTAGGTATTGGAGAACCTGCCCTCCAATGCAACCATGTAGCGACGGACGTTCTCATCCTCCTCGCTGACACGGTGACGTACCACCTCCGCAGGGTCCTCAAGCCTCCGCACCATCACTGGCCCATGCGACCGCCACCAAAAAATGTTCGGGTTAACAACGGGCTGGCTCCTCACCAAGCTGCGCCCCTCAGAAGGTAGCACCTCCCAGTATCAGCCCGACGAAGCCCAGTCCTGAACGTGGCCCCTCTGATCAAGCAGGCCTCCTCTGCCGAGTCGATGACAAGGATGTGGGATAGACATCGTCGACGTCGATGCGGGAATAATTGCTTTAACTAAAAAATAAACTACTTCTATTAATTTTCTTACTAAAAATAAACTAGTTCTATAGTAAAATTTTAATTAGATCACCAAATCTCATATACCTAAATTTTCTTACTAAAAATAAATTAGTTCTATTAATTTAACTAGTTCAACTAAGCACTTACTATAAATAAAAATAAACTAGTACTTACTAAAAATAAACTAGTTCAACTAGTTCTATTAATTTTCTTACTAATTCTATTAGACACTTACTAAAAACAGTAAAAAACTATATTAATTTTTCTCTCTAAACTAAACACTCATGCCCTAAATTAACATCTACTTAGTTACCTAGCCTACTCCCCTAACTAAAAAACATCTAATTAACAGTACCACTATTGTCTTAATCTAATTAACATCTACTTAGTTAACCAAATTAGTTAACCAAACATCTAATTAACCTAGTTAGTAAACCAAATTGTCGGCCGGCACGGGGGAGGGTGGCCGACGGGGGAGGAGACCGGCGCGGGGGAGGGCGGCAGTGACGGCGCGGGGCGGAGGCACGCGAGTGAGAGTGTGTGAGGGGAAGAGTGAGGTCGAGCACAGGCCGGGAGTGTGGATAAGAAGCCCATAGTAGCAGCGCTTGTATATAGAAAGCGCTACTGCTACGTTCAATAGCAGTAGCGCTTCCTACAAACAAGCGATACTACTATGCCTGGCCTGCCGGCAACGGTATGGTAATTGTAGTAGTAGCGTGTTTTATGAACACAACGCTACTGGTAAGTGCATAGTAGCAGCGCTTACCTTGTGCGGGCGCTACTAAAAATTAGTAGCAGTGGTGTTTTCTAAAAAACGCTACTACTAAGCTCCTGTGTATAAACATTTCCCTAGTAGTGGGACTTTGTGTTTCTCCAAGGACCACCACATGACATTACGCGGTATCTTATCATATGCCTTCTTCAAGTCAATGAACATCATATGCAAGTCCTTCTTTTGCTCCCTGTATCTCTCCATAAGTTGTCATACCAAAAAATGGTTTCCATGGTCGACCTCACAGGCATGAAACCAAACTGATTTTTGGTCACGCTTGTCATTCTTCTTAAGCGGTGCTCAATGACTCTCTTCCATAGCTTCATTGTATGGCTCATCAGCTTAATTCCATGATAATTAGTACAACTCTGAACATCCCCTTGTTCTTCAAGATTGGTACTAATATACTTTGTCTTCATTCTTCTGGCATATTGTTTGTCTGAAAAATGAGGTTGAAAAGCTTGGTTAGCCATACTGTCATTGTATTTTGTAAATGTACCATATTCTATTGACCTCTTCTGGCATCTTGTTTGTCCGAAAAATGTGGTTGAAAAGCTTGGTTGCATTATACTGTCACTCCTACTTGTTTAAGTTTCTAGATTATGACCAATAACTTTACTACTGCTTTGTTGAGTTTCTAGATTGTAATTTTAGGCCACATATTTTCTTGGAGGACGATGGCGGCGTCTTTGATGTCATTTCCTTCTCGAGGCATCGTCGTTGCAGGTCACTCAACTCGATCGGGATGTTCCGAGGGAAACCCTAAATCTGGGTCTACCGGATCGGACGATGACGGCGCCTTCGGTGTCGTTCTCCCTCCTGGGGACATCGTTTTGGAGCAGGAGCTGACTGGAGGGGGCAAGAGGAGGAGCGGTGTTACATCTACCGCAAGGCCGATGGTAGATCCCGGCGGCATGGCGCTGCGGAGTTTCGCCGACGGGCACGTGTGGATGGATACATGCAGGATGGTGGCGTTGTCTGGCGCCGTGGTGGCATCGACGGCAGACCTGGCAAGGTCGGTGTGTCAGTACCTGCTCTGGAGATGGATCGGTGGAAGACGGCGGCGGCGGCTTCTAAGAGTGCGCCAGACCGGTGTGTGACCTAGTCCCGGTATTGTGGCTGGGCTATTCATCAAGGGGATAGGAGTAGTGACAGTTGTTGTCAAGATGGTGGCTTCAGGCTTACTGATGTACAACTTTGTAAGGTCATTGTGAATAATTAATAAAATGGTTGCATGCATCGTCCAGATGCAGAGGCCGGGGGTATATCCTCCTTTTTAAAAAAATATAAAAAATGAAGTCATCACATATTCCACGCCTTAAAACATGCTGCTCATGATATTACCATAAGCTTGTGAATGGATTTTCTCCTACTGTATAATGTTGTCCTTTTGCCTTGTAGTACTATATACAGTAGTCATGAAATGAATCTTTGACTGCTCTGCTCGTTGGATATAAACAATGAGCAGAACTTAGGACCCTAAGGGAAATAGTATGTTACATTTCTTGATAGGCAAATAAAGAACTGTATGAAAAATGATATCGTTGTCCTTGAGAAATGCGATGCAAAAACTTTATCCATAAGCACTAATTAATAAGGCAGTAACAAGGTTCAGTCAACTGAATTTGCTCATTCAGATTATTTAGTACTAACTGTGCAGCTTGTCGTAGTGTAATCTCCGTATAATTACCCGGATTCATTGCATTGTAGAGTGTTTGTTACTTTATCTATTTTGCGTTCTTACAGTTTATGGTGTTTACAGTGGGGGACAAATGACACGATCCAATGAGAACTTGTGCTCCTGGAGTGGCCTTGTCAAGCGAAGAACTTGTTTACATACCTTTTTCTAAAAGTTGGAGCGTGATAGTCTTTGTAACATCTGTTATGACCACCAATAAATGCCACCACACTCGGTGTACATATATACAGACTTTTTTTTTGAGATATATGTTAACCTACAACGATGAATTGATACTTCTTAGATGCAACAAAAATAGAAAGACTTGAAGCAGCTGGCAGGGGATTTTGAATTGAGTTTGCATTCAGAGAGAGTAATAAACGATGACACAATTGTTCAGTTACAGACAGACATAATAGGACATATACGCTGCCACACTGTTTGTGCATGTACTCGTATGTAAGTAGTAGCAGCTAGGTACAGCTAGGGTATATCTACAAAAATTCAGATCCAAACGAACAAGCTCCTGACGAGCCGGTTAGAATACAAGTCTATCTATCTGTAACTGAGTCTCAGAGCCAGAAGAAGAAGCTTCTGACGAGACGGCGGACTGTGCTGATGATACGTCTCAGTATACCTCGTATCCTGCCACCACCCTCGATGCTGCCATCGTTCTCAAGCTCGACGCCGATGACGGTAAATCTGTCGAAAGCTTCGTAGCGCGCCCACAGGAGATCCCCGTTCCTCCCGTTATCCAGGACCTGAATGTCGAGCTTCCCTTGCGCCGTCACCTCGTATCCAACACACAAGGTGGCGTGGTTGGGTACTGCCAGTCTCGTCGGATCACCTGTGTAGACCGACTCCGGGCTGGTGGCGGCGTAAAAGCTTGCGTCGATGTATAGCGCGCCGATCATGGTGCCGCCGAGCCGCATGAGCATGGCCAAATCTTGGACTTCGTGATCCAGCGAGCTGAACTGATCGCTGCTCCTGTGTCGAATAAGAGGCCCCCGCCGTCCACCGGCCGTTTCTGTGCGCAAGCCGATGCCTCGCCTATCCATGACGCCGAGCACGTCGTGAGGCGAAGTGCCTCCCCTCCACCGCTTCCAAATCCCCGCCCTCTCGCATGCCTTCTTCACATACCCAATGTCGCTGACCTGGTAAGGGAAGGAGCCCGCGCCGTGCCGGCGCTCGAAGTGTAGCCGATACTGTGCGTGAATGCACATCGCAACGGAGCACAGGGCGCATGACCCCTCGGGCTCCCCGCGCCCGTTTGTACTCCTGCTCCACCGCCGGACGAGCAATGTGCTCCCACGACCACGCCGCCGGGAGAAACTGACGTGGGTCGCCACCAACGCCCAGCGTCGTCGCACACCAGAAACGCATGGACTGAACCCAGTGCCTCCAACGGAAGAGAAACTTTGTGCGAACCAGCAACGGCGGGACGCCATCCAACCCCCTAGGCACGGCCACGAAGATGTCTGCAGCTGCTCCAAGCTCTGCGTCGGTTGCAGATCAGAAATACACATGCATATACGTTAGGAATGTGATTTCAGTATCTGCAGTTTAGTTCAGTTCAGCACCCCCTTCACACGTTTTTCAACAAATTTACGCATAATATGCATCATTCTCAACAGATTAGGCAAACTATCTAAATCTATAACAGCACATATATAGGACACTTTGTCTGAATCAGGGACACTAGCTAGTATGAAACCACCTGCAATGCTATTATGTCCTATATATGTGCTGTTATAGATTTACATACTGTACTTTAGTTTGAGCAAGTTCTACAAAAGTCTTACATACTGTACTTTAGTATGTAATTTACATATGTGATTTACATAATGTGATTTATATACTGTACTTTAGATTTACATAATGTGATTTACATATGTGCTCTCACCTGGAATGTCGCTGCTAGTGCTTGGCTCCCGGATGTGTGGGCCCTCCAGTACCCACTCGTACATCCCACATCGGAAGCTAAAGTTGCCGTCGTCGCCTGCCCGCCGGCGCCGGAGCCTGTACTCATCGGTTCTCTGCAGTTTAGTTCCAAAGAAGATAGTTATGTTTAGGAGACCCAAAGATCTAACTTGAACCAGAAACAGAGCACACTCGGATGCAAAGAAACAGAGCTAACTTATCAAGAACATGATTGCGGGTCCGGCCAAATTTATAGCCGACGAAGGACACGCGGATGCAAATTAAACACCCAAGAACCAAGCACAGAATTCGCAAGAAAAGATTGCAATCGGGGTCACGAGGGACCGACAAGAAACTGCGGCGAGCAAGAACCGCACCCCAAATTGCCCGACAACTGCTACAAAGAACGGAAGAGGGGGGGCATGGCCAACTCACCGGGAGCTGCTGTTGTCCACCGTTGCCGCCTGCGGTGGCTCGTCGTAGCCGTGCCCCTCTGCGGGCGCGGCGGCGAGGTAGCGGCCGTCGGAAGCGCTGGCGCACATGGGGTTGCCCTGGTAGATGTCCGCAGGCAACGGGCCGTTCGGAGTGGCGCCCTCGCGGGGGTGGGGGAAGGCCGCGTGCGTGCGGTTCCGCAGCCGCACGTGGTGCTCTGCGGGCGGCGCGGTCGAGGTCCTGGAAGTGATGCAGAGGGCCCCGTCGCCGTGGTAGATGCGCACCGGAGGCACGCCGCTCGATCCGGGCGTGGCGCCATCCCCGCCCTCGCCGGGGTGGGGCGACGCGGCGTGCGCGTGGCTGCGGAGCGGCATCTCTTGCCCGTCGTGGAACTGGACCATCGGTCAGCCGCGGTGGCTGGTTCGGGAGAGACGGAGGCGGTGGACGCGGTGGACAGAGGAGGGAGGTTGAGGAAGGGTTCTTGGTTTCTTGGGGTTCAGCCGAGAGCTCTTGGAGCGGAGGGCGCGAGGTCCAATATTTAAGGGGAGAGAAAGGTGTAGCTGCTCCTGGGTGCAGGTGCACCCGTGTGATCAGTAAATTCAGAAAAAAAAGATGCATAATAAATTCGAAAAATTTGTGAATTTTTCATCATCAAATAAAATCAAAAATTTTAGCTTCTTGAAAAATTTCGTCCACAAATAGCAATCCAGGAGCCCTCACCAAAAAGCAACAAAAATCCATGCTCAAAATTTAAGAGAAATTGATTCATTACAACCGATCGCTTCAACGACCGACGTCGACCATCGGAACGTGCCCGATTGTGCGGCATTGGGACGTCAGCAATGATTCACACGCCGCTGATATCGCCAGGTGCTGCATGAGGGCCCTATCCAGGGTGCTCACCAGCGATTCAGGCGGCGCTGCATGAGGGCCCCGCCCTGGGTGCTCGTCAGTGATTGATGCGCCAGTGCATAAAGGCCCCATCTAGGGTGCTTCCACCAACTCGATTGCCTCTCCACCAGATCCCGTTGCGCTCACTCGCAGAGAGGGAGAGGGCAAACGAAGCATGTGCGATTTGGTGGGGGGGGATCGTGGCGGCGTCGGCGAAGGTACATGGCAGGTACGGTTGTAACACTCGCAACAACTCGTTGATTCAGACATTTCGCATTGTAATTGGTAGACCAGAGAACACGGAGGTTGAATTTTGAGTAGATAGGAGGCAAGCCCTAAGGTTTCAGGGTCTATTTGACCCTATTCTTCACCCCCCCCCCTAAAAAATATTATGCAAGGGTTCTACTATTCATGTCCCCAATCGCTCAAGGCTTTATCATGTCCAAAACAACTTATCATAACACAACCTATAGCTTCGGTCAATTAACCGAATCCATGACTATTTGTTTTCAACTACTTAGCACTTGGCTTAGTGCCCAGGTCACAAGCCTCGGTCTTCGCTCTTAGATGACAAAATAAAATGATGATGGGGTTGAAGGAAATATGCCCTAGAGGCAATAATAAAGTTGTTATTTTATATTTCCTTATATCATGATAAATGTTTATTATTCATGCTAGAATTGTATTAACCGGAAACTTGATACATGTGTGGATACATAGACAAAACACCGTGTCCCTAGTAAGCCTCTACTAAACTAGCTCGTTAATCAAAGATGGTTAAGTTTCCTAACCATAGACATGTGTTGTCATTTGATGAATGGGATCACATCATTAGGAGAATGATGTGATGGATAAGACCCATCCGTTAGCTTAGCATAATGATCGTTCAGTTTTATTGCTATAGCTTTCTTCATGTCATATACATATTCCTTTGACTATGAGATTATGCAACTCCCAGATACCGGAGGAATGCCTTGTGTGCTATCAAACAACGTAACTGGGTGATTATAAAGATGCTCTACATGTATCTCCGAAGGTGTTTGTTGGGTCGGCATAGATCGAGATTTGGATTTGTCACTCCGAGCACCGGAGAGGTATCTCTGGGCCCTCTCGGTAATGCACATCATAATAAGCCTTGCAAGCAATGTGATTAATGAGTTAGTTGCGGGATGATGCATTACGAAACGAGTAAAGAGACATGCCAGTAACGATATTGAACTAGGTATGAAGATACCAACGATCGAATCTCGGCCAAGTAACATACCGATGACAAAGGGAATAACGTATGTTGTCATTATCGTACGACCGATAAAGATCTTCGTAGAATATGTGGGAACCAATATGAGCATCTAGGTTCCGCTTTTGGTTATTGACCGAAGAGTTGTCTCGGTCATGTCTACATAGTTCTCGAACTCGTAGGGTCCGCACGCTTAACGTTCGATGACGATTTTGTATTATATGAGTTATGTGATTTGGTGACCGAATGTTGTTCAGAGTCCCGGATGAGATCACGGATATGACGAGGAGTCTCAAAATGGTCGAGAGGTAAGGATTCACATATAGGACGATAGTATTCGGACACCGGAAGTGTTCCGGGGTACCGGGAACGTATCGGGTCATCAGAAGGGGTTTCGGGCATGCCCCGACAAAGATATGGGCCTTATTGGGCCTAGGGCGGGACAGACCAGCCCCTTGTGGGCTGGTGCGCCCCCATATGGGCCGATCTAAGTGGAGAAAGGAAAAGGGGAGGAGGAAAGGAAATAGAGGGAATAGGATTCCCCCTTCCTTTCCCCTCTCCCCTCTTTCCTTCCCCCCTCCGGCGATTAGGAAAGGGGGAGGCCGAATTGGAGGAGGCCCCCAAGTAGGATTCCTCCTACTTGGGGCGCACCAAGGCTGCTCCCCTCCCTCTCCCACCTATATATACATGGGGAGGAGGCGCCTAGAACACACACCAACAATTGTTAGCCGTGTGCGGCGCCCCCCTCCATAGTTTACGCCTCCGGTCATATTCACGTAGTGCTTAGGCGAAGCCCTGTGCGGATTACTTCACCATCACCGTCACCACGCCGTCGTGCTGACCGAACTCTCCCTCGACACTTTGCTGGATCAAGTGTTCGAGGGACGTCATTGAGCTGAACATGTGCAGAACTCGGAGGTGCCGTACGTTCGGTGCTTGATCGGTCGGAACGAGAAGTTCAACTACATCAATCGCGTTAATAAACGCTTTCGCTTTGAGTCTACGAGGCTACGTGGACACACTCTCCCGTCTCGTTGCTATGCATCTTCTAGATAGATCTTGCGTGAGCGTAGGAATTCTTTTGAAATTGCATGCTACGCTTCCCAACAGTGGCATCCGAGCCAGGTCTATGCGTAGATGATATGCATGAGTAGAACACAAAGAGTTGTGGGCGGTGATAGTCATACTGCTTACCACCAACGTCTTATTTTGATTCGGCGGTTTTGTTGGATGAAGCGGCCCAGACCAACCTTACGTGACCATGTTCATGTGACCGATTCCACCGACAGACATGCAACTAGCTTTGCATAAAGCTGGCTGGCGGGTGTCTGTTTCTCCAACTTTCGTTGAATCGAATTTGACTACGGCCGGTCCTTGTTGAAGGTTAAAACAGCAAAATTGATGAAACACCATTGTGGTTTTGATGCATAGGTAAGAACGGTTCTTGCTAGAAGCCCGTAGCAGCCACGTAAAACTTGCAACAACAAACTAGAGGACATCTAACTTGTTTTTGCAGGGCATGTTGTGATGTGATATGGTCAAGACATGATGTGATATACATTGTTGTTTGAGATGATCATGTTTTGTAAAAGTTATCGGCAACTGGCAGGAGCCTTATGGTTGTTGTGTTTATTGTATGAAATACAAACTCCATGTAATTGCTTTACTTTATCACTATGCGTTAGCGATAGTTGTAGAAGAAATAGTTGGCGAGACGACCACGACGCTACGATGGAGATCAAGGTGTCGAGCCGGTGACGATGGAGATCATGACGGTGCTTTGGAGATGGAGATCAAAGGCACAATATTATGATGGCCATATCATGTCAAATATATTGATTGCATGTGATGTTTATCTTTTATGCATCTTATTTTTCTTAGTACAGCGGTAGCATTATAAGATGATACCTTACAAAAATTTCAAGGTATAAGTGTTCTCCCTACGTATGCACCATTGCGAAAGTTCTTCGTGCTCAGACACCACGTGATGATCGAGTGTGATAGGCTCTTGATACGTCTCCAATGTATCTATAATTTTTGATTGCTCCATGCTATATTATCTACTGTTTTGGACATTATTGGGCTTTATTATCCACTTTTATATTATTTTTGGGACAAACCTATTAACCAGAGGCCCAGCCCATAATTGCTGTTTTTTTGCCTATTTTAGGGTTTCAAAGAAAAGGAATATCAAACGGAGTCCAAACGGAATGAAACCTTCGGGAACGTGATTTTCTTGCCGAACATGATCCAGGAGACTTGGACCCTACGTCAAGAAAAAAAGGAGGAGGCCACGAGGTAGGGGGGGCGCGCCTACCCCCCCCAGGTGCGCCCTCCACCCTGGTGGGCCCCATGTTGCTCCACCGACGTACTCCTTCCTCCTATATATACCTACGTACCCCCAAACGATCAGATACGGAGCAAAACCCTAATTCCACCGTCGTAACTTCCTATATCCATGAGATCCCATCTTGGGGCCTGTTCCGGAGCTCCGCCAGAGGGGGTATCCATCACGGAGGGCTTCTACATCAACACCATAGCCCCCCCGATGTAATCTTCTTTTTGCGGTGTGTTTGTTGAGACCGATGAATTGTGGGTTTATGATCAAGATTATCTATAAACAATATTTTAATCTTCTGTGAACTCTTTTATGTATGACTAGCACATATGCCCATGCGTTGCAACGAGAGATAAATAATATGCATTTAAAGTCAGTGACAATTATATGTGCAAGAAAAAATCTTATGTGCACACGAAAAAAAGAACGTTTAGCTTCTCGGTTTCGCCACGTATGAAAGAATCAATCCGCTATTTTTCCATTCATAATCGAGGGCATTTAAGAGTTTTGTTACGTAACCGCACGTCAGATAAGGCCCATGAGATATTCAATCTACTTTTCCTTTCAATCCTTTCGATTGATGGGATTTTAAGGTATGAAATTTCTAAATATTCTAGGAAACATGAACAATTTTTTAAATACGGAACAATTTTTTTTAATTATGTACACTTCAAAAAAACATGAAAAATATATGGAAGGGAACATCTTTTTAAATTCACAAACATTTTCTGAAAATACCAACGTTTTTTATAAAAATATTAACATGATTTGACTTTGTGATTTTTTTTAAATGGGAACATGTGTTGAAATTCCATAAGATTTTTAGAAAATGTGTATCTTTATTACAAATCATTATTTTTAATTGTGCAAATTTCACTAAAAAGGAATATTTTTCGAATTTGGGGCATTTTTAAATGCCATTTTCATTTAAGACATCTCGAACAATTTTTAAAAACAATAATTTTTTTTGAAACGAATTTTTTGTTGGTTCCGCATATTTTTCAAAATAGCAAAAAAAATCAAAATTCTTGACATTTTCAAAAAATTGTTTTTCTTAAGTTTAAATTTTTTGAGAGTTTTAAATTTAAGAAATAAATTCTAAAAGAAAAATAAACTTGGAAGGGAAGAAAGAGATAGGGAAAGGAGAATAAAATAGAAGTAAAAGACAGAAACAAAGCAAATGGGCCAGCCCACTATTGGTTGTCCTGTGCGAAACTCCGACAAAAAAACAAGAACATTATTTGAATTTTTGAACATTTTTAAAAATGGAACATATGTTTCATAAGATTTTTAGAAAATGTGTATCTTTTATACACAAAGATCATTTTTAGTTGTGGCAATTTAACTAAAACAATAATATTTTCTTAATTTGATGCATTTTTCGAAATGCCAGTTTCTTTTTATACATCTCGAACAATTTTGAAAAATATGTATTTTTTGCAAAAATGGGAAACTTTTTGCTTGTTCTGAATATTTTACAAAATAGCAATAAAATTTTGGAATTCTGAACATTTTAAAAAATCTGTTTTTTAATTCGGGACGTTTTTGAGAATTTTTTATTTACGAAATAAATGATAAAACAAAAGTAAAATTGGAAGGGAAAACGAGATAGAAAAAAATAAAAGAAGTAAAACACAGAAACAAAGAAAAATGGGCTAGCCCAATATTGGCTGTCCTGTGCGAAACTCGACTATTTGTCACCTTGTGTGGGAAATAGTATTTTGCCAGCTGCGTGGGCAGACAAATAAGTGGGCTGGCTTCGCAGGGCCAGAGCGCGCGGCCCACGTACGAAAATTCCTTTTTAGCAAACAAAGGCATAAAAAATTAGTACCACCTCGGATAGCAAAAAAAGTTCTTTTCGATGGTGAACGGATGAAAAAATTGGCGAAACGCACCTTGCTTTATTAGTAGGTATAGATTGGTCTTCCAATACTTAGTTATTTCCTTTGCTTTTTACTTTGCTTTTATTTTACTTTGCATCTTTATCACAAAAATACCAAAAAGATTATCTTATCATATCTATCAGATCTCACTCTCGTAAGTGACCGTGAAGGGATTGACAACCCCTTATTGTGTTGGTTGCGAGAAGTTATTTGTTTTGTGCAGGTACTAGGGACTTCGCGCCCAGCCTCCTACTGGATTGATACCTTGGTTCTAATAAACTAAGGGAAATACTTATGCTACTTTGCTCCATCATCCTCTCCTCTTTGGGGAAATCCAATGCAGTGCTCAAGAGGTAGCAGCTCTACGTTCACATACAATGGGTGCAAGACAGTTTTGCACATGCGGAATACTCGGGTTAAACTTGATGAGCCTAGCATGTACAAACATTTGCCGCATTGAATTTTGCTTCTAGAAATCTTTTAGATTCGGCCGCGGGAGGCACTTTTATGGAAATCACTTTAGGAGAAGCTACTAAACTCCTAGATAATATTATGGTTAATTATTCTCAATGGCATACTGAAAGATCTACTAATAAAAAGGTGCATGCGATAGAAGAAATTAATGTTTTGAGTGGAAAGATGGATGAACTTATGAAATTATTTGCTAATAAGAGTGTTTCTTCTGATCCTAATGATATGCCCTTGTCTACTTTGATTGAGAATAATAATGAATCTATGGATGTGAATTTTGTTGGTAGGAATAATTTTGGTAACAACGCGTATAGAGGAAATTTAATCCTAGGCCTTATCCTAGTAATCCCTCTAATAATTATGGTAATTCCTACAACAATTCTTATGGAAATTTTAATAAGATGCCCTCTAATTTTGAATCTAACATTAAAGAATTTATTACTTCGCAAAAAAATTCAATGCTTTGATTGAAGAAAAATTGCTTAAGATTGATGATTTGGCTAGGAACGTGGATAGAATTTCCCTTGATGTTGATTCTTTGAAACTTAGATCTATTCCACCTAAGCATGATATCAATGAGTCTCTCAAAGCCATGAGAATTTCCATTGATGAGTGAAAAGAAAGAACCGCTAGGATGCGTGCTAAGAAAGATTTCTTTATAAGAGGATGTTCTTCTAGTTCATATGAAAATAAAGATGAAGATCTAAAAGTTATTGATGTGTCCCCTATTAAATATTTGTTTTGCAATATGAATCTTAATAATGATGGGGCTGAATATGATCCACCTTTATCTAGAAGGCGTTCCAAAAATTCGGAGTTTTTAGATCTTGACGCTAAAATTGATGAAAGTGGGATCGAAGAAATTAAAACCCTAGATGTTGCTAAACCCACTATTTTGGATTTCAAGTAATTTAATTATGAAAATTGCTCTTTGATTGATTGTATTTCCTTGTTGCAATCCTGCTAAATTCTCCTCATGCTTATAGTCAAAATAAAGCGTTTACTAAACATATCGTTGATGCCTTGATGCAATCTTATGAAGAAAAACTTGAATTGGAAGTTTCTATCCCTAGAAAACTTTATGATGAGTGGGAACCAACTATTAAATTTAAAATGAAAGATCATGAGTTCTATGCTTTATGTGATTTGGGTGCTAGTGTTTCCACGATTCCAAAGACTTTGTGTGATTT
>NW_024117295.1:0-7855 GCF_003073215.2 Triticum urartu | reverse complement strand
CTTTTGTCGTTTGAGAGCAACCCACCTCGAAGCCTTTGAAAGAAAAATTCCCAGTGAGGAGAAAAGCCCTAACCACCCAGAGCCAGAGTAAATTGGGCATCACTTAAGTCTTCGTGTCTGTGTGATTTGAAGACTTATTACACTTGAGGACTGTGCATCCTCCAGACGGTTAGGCGTCGCGTTCTGAGCATCCAAGAGAAATTGTGGATTGCCAGTGAACGAAGTCTGTGAAGGTTTGGGAGTCTACCTTGAAGACTTACCTGAGTGATTGAGCGAGGTCTGTGTGACCTTAGCTCAAGGAGAAAACGGTGAGGACTGGGTGTCTTGGACTAAGTGTCCTTGACTGGGTGTCCGGGACTGTGTGTCCTTTGGTTTAAATACCTAGCCGCTCCAACCAGACATACAGTTGTCACAGCAACTGGAACTGGTCCAACAAATCATTGTCTTCAACGTGTCACTGGTTTCATCTTCACTTCCTTTCACTTACAGTTATTCATTGTGAAGCCATTGCATGCTTGCTTTATCTTTTGTCTTCACAACATGAATGTATGATCTGTTCGGCTTCATAACTTCTTCCTACCTGATCCTTATTACACTGAAGCTGTTTGTCATTGCGCTTTCACTCTATTGAATACATGACCATGGCTGGCCTAGTGTAATCTAACTTCCGCTGCATAGTAATAGGCATAATCTTCACTGTTTGTCTTCATAACTCTCACGTTTTGAAGACTTTCATAAAAATCGCCTATTCACCCCCCTCTAGTCGATATAACGCACTTTCAACCATGAGCCATGAAATTCACTATACCATGTACCCAATGGTACTTCAGGGGTATAGTGATTCAAATTGGATATCTGATGCTAATGAGATGAAAGCCATAAGTAGATATGTGTTCACACTTGATGGCGGTGTTGTTTCCTGGAAGTCTTGCATGCAAACGATCTTAACGAGATCGACTATGAAAGCAAAACTCATAATTCATGTGTTGAAGTAGGATGGTTTCGAGAGCTTTTGATGGATTTGTCATTGGTTGACAAGCCGGCCCCGGCTACCCTTATGAACTGTGACAATTAGACAGTAATTGTCAAGGCTCGGAGTTCAAAGGACAACAGGCAATTGTGGAAATCACTCAGGGACCCCAAAACAATGAGTAATAGTCCATGAAACGGGGAGAATCGGCCAAAACTGCGATTGGAGATTTATTTTATTATTTTATAGAAAAAGATGATGATCAAGCCTAATATTTCTTTAATTGGTATACGTAGATGTACAAGTATACACTGTAAGGAAAACCAAAAGAAAGAAAAGAAAGATGTAATCAAAGAGAAGATTGAAGGAAGATGTTATATGGTCTCCTCCTACTTATTTCCCAGCCATATTTAATTACAATGAACAAATAATAATGTACAATAATAAAACGTAAACAAATAAGCATACAACTTGTGTCATGCAATAATGAATCCTATTACATATATTACACTGACATATTTAAGTATATTTATTTACACTGAACAAACACCATAATTTTGTAAACAAATAATACTTCATATAACTTGCCAAATTGCATGTAGTACATATGGTAGGGGGCCTTTTATTTTTGCACTAGTAGTTTGCATCCCACACAGAGAAGGCACTAGAGAACTTCATCCAGTTGGCAGTAATTTCAGGGTAGTGCCCGTTGATCACATCTCGTAGGCCTTCAGTTGTTTTGACCCATTGCATCCCCTTCTTGGTGTATGTTTTCTCATTGAAATTGCTTGTAATAAATCGATGTGCTTTAAGCCTCCTGTTTATAGAGATGTGTTAAATTAATATTCATATCTTAACTGAGTAGTTATCATCTCAAATTAGTACTTCTACATTTGACTACTTTTTTCTGGTAACATTCTAGATCTACCAGTAAAGTACCCATAATGGTCATATCATTATGTTTTCTTGCATTTTTGAACTTCGGTTTGGGTAAATTTTGAATTAGTGAAAATTAGCTTAAGCCACATTCTCAGTTGTTTCGTAATACATTTAACAAGGGCTTAAATCAAATTTGGTACTTTGTCTAGCATTCATCAGTTACAACTAAATATCACCTTGATGCCATTAAAAATGAAAATGTTGAATGTTGTTTCGCTTATGGAAAATCCCTTGATTTTTTTCTCTGCCATAAGACCAACAAGAAGATCCAATTTCTCTACATCATCTCCATATATTGCTCTTATGGCTTCAATTGCATCCTTGTCACTTGTCAGATCCTCCCAACTTTTTATTGGAATAAGAAATAGTCTCCTCCTGAACTCATTGTACCTCGGTACACTTCTCTCCCTGTCTCGGTATACTTTAATTTGGAGGAAAATAAAATGACAGTAATCTCAGTGTAATCATTATCAAAGGCATTAGACACAGTAATCCTCTTTATTTAACTTGAAGAGTACAATATTTGCTTAACATTTTTGTTTATACTAGTATGCAACAATGTCCTTGTTTTTTTTAAAGAAATGGTAGTTGTGACTGATTAGAGAGTGGTGCTAAGGTTACAAGATACAAACATGATATATGTATTGGTAAGAGAATCTTGTATTTTCAATCTGATTAGTACAATAATAGTTTGGGAACTCTTGAAAATTGAAAAGTATGTTGTGATAAATTTCAACATAGTAGTTTAAGGTTACAAAATACTTGTTCTAGTACTTAATTTGTTGCCAGTATGAGTTATTTTAAATATTTTTATGCATTGGATTATTCTTGGTGGATCCTTGTAACAATTTGACATGGTGCAAAATCATGATCCTCTACTGATACTGGTATAAATTGGGTCCAAATTTCATACCTTGTAGGGCAGCAAGGTGGGTTCTGTCAGATCGATTGGTACCATCCAAATTTTGTGGTATAAGGTCCCTGAAGAAACCTGGGTAGTTTCATAGTTCAAGTGCACCACAAGCTTGATATCCCATTGATAATTTTTGTTTTTCAAACCCTATTTTCGATAGCTGATCTTCCCCCTTGAGACCAACCAACTCTCCAATATCGATGCTACATTTTGACACAAGAAAGAAATGGTGTCAGTGTTTATGTCAGTTATACTAAAAATGTGCTAACCAAGCAGAAAACTTATTGTGACCAAGATTATACATTCTACTTTTTATTGTATAGTAAAGAAGCTAAAAAACATAATAAATCTAGCTGTTTGTGTCGTGTTCAGTGTCTAATGTCAGGTTCAGTAATCCATGATGTAAGAGTTGATATCTAATAGAAGAATGTCTTAACTCTTTTTTCCTCATTTCTTTATAATCTGCATCACTCTTTTTTTGTCTCATCTAATGAAAGTTGTTAGTTTGCATTACATCTTCTACATAAAAAATGAGAGGAATGGATGCCACACATAAATTGTGTGCTCACTCTTCCACGTATGGTGGGGAATTATTTGCAGTGGGTTGCCTGATTGGATCCCTGAGCTTGAGAGTGCTTGGTATTAAGGACTACATTCTGTAAACAATGGTAAACTCTTCAGTCAAAGAATAAGGTACGCCATGGTTGATCGGCTTCTTCAATCCCACAAGCAACCTAATGCTGTTCCTCCTATGTGAGCAAATGTATATTTTATTTTCTTATCCAATAATCCATACCTTCACAAAAGAATCAGAATATCAGGTAAATTGTACACATTCTCACAAATTTAATTAATTTGAATTTGCAGATGTAAATGAAATTTCCACTTGGAAAAGTAATACCATCAGCAACGGTTAATTTTTTCTTTAGGAAAATATGATAAAATGAGATAAATATACCCTCACCAATTTGCATGCATTGCAGCTCTCATGATTTTAGTCTTGAGAAGCTCTACAGTCCAATCAATAGTGTGAATCTTTGCAATGACAGCAAAAGTGACCAATTTGGCATACCGATATAATTCTTCATCTGATAGGTTGGGATGTTCTTCCTGAGATTAAAACAAAATTTATAAATTTTTCTTCATATTTTCAGCATAAAGAAAACAAATTAACGTCTTGGTAAATAACAGCTTTATCGGTACGGTGACAAGAAGTCAAGAACAACAAATTCTTCCTAAAAACTAAACAAATAGATAATAGTGATGCTTTTCTTACCTTTATTGCATCACAAACTGCATTGTGTTCCTTAAAAAAAGAGCATGCAAGATCAAAACCCCAACCCAACCGTTGCGAACGTCGCCCGATAATGGCACACCATTCTCCTCATGCAAAAGAAGACCATCATCTCCAATCACAAGTGTTCCATCATCATAAGTCCTAATCTTTTTTGCGTGTTTCTCATTATTACCATATACTACACTCCTATCCCACGGTACATACAAACATAGAAATTGCAAAAAATTACAACATTTTATCCGCAAATGTGCATTGATTTATATATATTCATCGATCGTCTCTATTTTTTAAGTTCATTCTTTGTGCTTAAGATAAATTTCTAATAAAGATCTTAACTTGAGAAAATCTTAAGCATTACTCACCACCAAGCTGTGCGGACATTGTAGTAACCAGTCTTTATTCCATCAGAATTCATAGGCTATTCTTTTGTGGCGTAGAACTTGAATGATTTGAGGGGGCACTCATTGGCCACTTCTTTTGGAGCTGCGATTTCAATCTGGAAGAAACCAAGAAAATTTAATTATATATCAACTAACAATTAGAGGTGGCAGAACCTGACCCAACCCGAGAAATCTGCTCGACTCGACTCGAATCTGACCCGACATTTTCCAAACAGTCAAACTGACCTGACCTGAACCAATCTGACCAGATCCAAAACTGACCCGATCTAAGATCAAATAGCATCCAATCCAACTCAAATCAACATACAATAAAAAAAGTTAATATTGAAATTGGTCCGACCTAACCCGTCCATCACCCAACCGGACCCAACTCGACCCAAGATATTCTAGAAGGCCAAACTAACCCGACAAGTTCAACTCGAACCCGAACCTAACCCGCCTGCCCAATTTACCACATGTAACTACAATATATATTTCAAATTCTCAATTGAAGATGAATTTCTATTTTTAAGACTTCAACAAATTAAGGCAATCAAATTAAGGAATTAAATCAAGCATGCACATGTTTGGTATCCTTCATATGATCCATCTAGTCATGAACCATGAACTGTATCCATGCAACTGCTAGTATATTGAACTGTTTCCCTGTGTCCTTGTATTCTCTCCTGGCTAACAGCTTTATCACCACAACAAATGGATCTAGGCTCATCAACTGCATTGATAAATAACAATTAATTATTTTATGCATAATCTGATAATTCAAAAGTATACCTTGAATTTCCATCTGTTAACAGTATGATATAATTAAAATAAAATGCTTTTGTTTTTAAATTAACAAGCACACATTAGCTCTTATTTTTAATACTGACAAAACTCGTGTATTTTTTTTGAGTTTCAACGTTAATCCAGTCATTTACTTATTTGAAGCTTGCAGAACGAACTACAAACAAAAAGTTTCATCAAAAAGAGTTTTATCCGTCTTGAAGTCAAAGTGTCAAACTAAATATTAAATAAGAAATAAAAATAAAACACTTTTTTGGTGATCTTTACTCCTTTAATTGGCTTCTTAGACTTTAATTTCAGGTTTATTCTTCACTAACTAAATTCAATATGTATATTATCTAATTTTCTACTGAACAAAATAATAGGGATGCAAATTGAAATTAGCAGATAAGAAGAGCACATCTAAAGCATGCGTATATATATAGAACAAGAATTACCAAAATAAAAGGGAAATAAGTGCTTAACTAATTTACATTAAGTTATTAACTTGTATTGTTAGAACTTAATTAGAAATTTGGAATTTTGTAAGAAAATCACTAGATTTTTTGTAAATAGTGTATAATTAAGTACCTCATCCTGTTGATCAACTAGCTTCATGTTTCTCCGAAAAAAGGTGTATTGGCTACCAGCCTCAGCATTATGGGGGTCGTTGTACTTGCCATCTCCGGTGCGGTACGGGAACTCCTTGGGGTCAAACAGAGCACCATGAGAACTCCCAACAGCTAGCAGGTTGTATTTTTCGAGGAGGGTCCGGCGGGTGTTTAGGTAGAGTAAACCGATTGGAACAGGCATCTTGTGCCACAAGTTTCTCTTGTCAAATGCATGAATGAACTACATGAAATTAAGAAAAATTAATACATTGGAAATTTAGTTAGGTATGCATATGTAAATTAAATACTTCAACTAATGAGGAATATCAATTGAGTAGTTAATAAGGTGGTACACAAGCATGATAAAGCTTAAGTATATATGCGTGCTTCTAATGGCCATATTTATGAACATGATTTGTTAGTTACCACCATATGCATGAAAAAATAATACATATTGGCATGCATACTCATTTGAAAATATACTTCATTATAACAAATTTCCCTAATTAAATGGTGCATCAAACTTAATTTGGCGCAATTTTTGGGATATTAAAATGAATAGATACTAATTTAAAAAAGATCAAACAATTAAAATGCGGCATCAATAGCTCAAAATATAATTCAACTTTTAGTTGCGTTAGAATTGACACACACACACACACGTATATATATATATATGTAATACCCATGGTGCGGCTATATCTCCCACGCGTCGGAGCACGACTTAGAGGCATAACCGCATGGTACGCATGTCGCAGGAGGGGTAATCTTTACACATCCCATGTACTGAATAAGAAAGGGATAAAGAGTCATCTTACAATCGCCACTTCACACAATACATAAATATATCATACATTATGCAGAATACAATCAAGGTCCGACTACGGAACCAAAATAAAGAAAGACAACCCAAATGCTAGATCCCCGATCACCCCAACTGGGCTCCTCTACTGATCATCCGGAAAAGACACATAGTAACGACCCGAATCCTCGTCGAACTCCCACTTGAGTTCGGTAGCGTCCACTGCACTGGCATCATCAGAACCTGCATCTGTTTGGAAGTATCTGTGAGTCACGGGGACTCAACAATCTCACACCCTCGCGATCAAAACTATTTAAGCTTATGGGTAGGAAAAGGTAGTGAGGTGGATCTGCAGCAAGCACTAGCGTATATGGTGGCTAACTTACGCAAACGAGAGCGAGAAGAGAAGCAAAGTACGGTCGAAAAGCTATAAAGATCAAGAAGTGATCCTGAAACTACTTATGTTCAAGCATAACGCAAGAACCGTGTTCACTTCCCGGACCCCGCCGAGAAGAGACCATCACGGATACACACGCGGTTGATTCATTTTAATTAAGTTAAGTGTCAGGTTCTCTACAACCGGATATTAACAAATTCTCATCTGCCCATAACCGCGGGCACGACTTTTGAAAGTTCAAAACCTTGCAGGGGTGTCCCAACTTAGCCCATCACAAGCTCTCACGCTCAACGAAGGATATTCCTTCTCACAGGAAGACCCGATCAGACTCGGAATCCCGGTTACAAGACATTTCGACAATTGTAAAACAAGACCAGCACAGCCACCCGATGTGCCGACAAATCCCGATAGGATTCGCATGTATCTTGTTCTCAGGGCACACCGGATGGGCAAGACGTCGGGTTGGCATAAACCCTGATTGCCCAGGGGGCGCCGGACATCGCCCAGTTTGGACCAACACTCAGAGGAGCACTGGCCCGGGGGTTTAAAATAAAGATGATCCTTGAGTCCGCGGAACCCAAGGGGAAAAGGCTTAGGTGGCAAATGGTAAAACTAAGGTTGGGCCTTGCTGGAGGAGTTTTATTCAAGGCGAACTATCAAGGGGTTCCCATAACACCCAACCGCGTAAGGAACACAAAATCAAGGAACATAACACCGGTATGGCGGAAACTAGGGCGGCAAGAGTGGAACAAAACACCAGGCA
>NW_024117294.1:0-25102 GCF_003073215.2 Triticum urartu | reverse complement strand
AACGGGACAAGACATCTATCTACCACATCCATACCGGCTGCCCTGTCCGTCTCCTTGCTAGCATTAAACTGACATGGCGATTGAGAAACCTACTCCGGCCCCTTCTCCCTCGCGACCGCGGGCGACCGGCCGCACATCGAGCCTCCTCCCTCCAGGCTCCCCTCCCTTCTTCCTTCTCGCCGCCTGGGGCTGCTGGTGGCGGCGGCCTCCTGGCCCTTCCCCTCCCGGTCGCTCTCCTAGGGAGACGACGCGGGGCCGGGACTGTCCATGCGTGCGCATTTTGTTGCATATGGCTATCTTGACTGCCCGTCGGACTAATACAACCGAAATGTTAATCCATAATTAGCCAGAACCTTGCCGAATAGGCTACTCATACAAATGGCACTAAACGTACCAAACACGAAGTAACTCAAAGCCCATCTTCTCCTAGATCGGTTCATGTGCCATATTTGGGTTGGTAGGATGTAGGTCAATGCCATCATTGAGATCGTATGCTGGTATATGCTCTCGCCGGCCATGTATGTTGTCAGGGGTGTAGGCAGGTCCCATGGCCTGGGGCGTTGCGAGCAACCTCTTGGTTGACTGTATATAATAAAAGCCGACTGCGGGAACTTGATGTATAAAAGCCGTTTCCCCGTTCGACTGGCGTATCCATCCATAATGCGGCTTTATTAGGAGAGTGTTACGGCTCCGCACCTTATCCTCAGAGCGAGGGCAGGCGTGTAATTTTCAGCACCAAATCCCCGCGCTTCTTTCTCACCGAGCCGCTCACAGGGGAGAGCTCCACCCCGGACGGCGGCGGCGACGGCGGGCGCCGCTGGTCAGTCCATTATCCTCTCCATGCTCTCGCCCCCTCCATGTGCGGAGCCCTTCCCTCCCATGGCGCCCCGCCCCCTTCTCGTCTCCCATGGCGCCCCGCCCCCTTCTCGTCTCCCATGGCGCCCCGCCCCCTTCTCGTCTCCCATGGCGCCCCGCCCCCTTCTCGTCTCCCATGGCGCCCCGCCCCCTTCTCGTCTCCCATGGCGCCCCGCCCCCTTCTCGTCTCCCATGGCGCCCCGCCCCCTTCTCGTCTCCCATGGCGCCCCGCCCCCTTCTCGTCTCCCATGGCGCCCCGCCCCCTTCTCGTCTCCCATGGCGCCCCGCCCCCTTCTCGTCTCCCATGGCGCCCCGCCCCCTTCTCGTCTCCCATGGCGCCCCGCCCCCTTCTCGTCTCCCATGGCGCCCCGCCCCCTTCTCGTCTCCCATGGCGCCCCGCCCCCTTCTCGTCTCCCATGGCGCCCCGCCCCCTTCTCGTCTCCCATGGCGCCCCGCCCCCTTCTCGTCTCCCATGGCGCCCCGCCCCCTTCTCGTCTCCCATGGCGCCCCGCCCCCTTCTCGTCTCCCATGGCGCCCCGCCCCCTTCTCGTCTCCCATGGCGCCCCGCCCCCTTCTCGTCTCCCATGGCGCCCCGCCCCCTTCTCGTCTCCCATGGCGCCCCGCCCCCTTCTCGTCTCCCATGGCGCCCCGCCCCCTTCTCGTCTCCCATGGCGCCCCGCCCCCTTCTCGTCTCCCATGGCGCCCCGCCCCCTTCTCGTCTCCCATGGCGCCCCGCCCCCTTCTCGTCTCCCATGGCGCCCCGCCCCCTTCTCGTCTCCCATGGCGCCCCGCCCCCTTCTCGTCTCCCATGGCGCCCCGCCCCCTTCTCGTCTCCCATGGCGCCCCGCCCCCTTCTCGTCTCCCATGGCGCCCCGCCCCCTTCTCGTCTCCCATGGCGCCCCGCCCCCTTCTCGTCTCCCATGGCGCCCCGCCCCCTTCTCGTCTCCCATGGCGCCCCGCCCCCTTCTCGTCTCCCATGGCGCCCCGCCCCCTTCTCGTCTCCCATGGCGCCCCGCCCCCTTCTCGTCTCCCATGGCGCCCCGCCCCCTTCTCGTCTCCCATGGCGCCCCGCCCCCTTCTCGTCTCCCATGGCGCCCCGCCCCCTTCTCGTCTCCCATGGCGCCCCGCCCCCTTCTCGTCTCCCATGGCGCCCCGCCCCCTTCTCGTCTCCCATGGCGCCCCGCCCCCTTCTCGTCTCCCATGGCGCCCCGCCCCCTTCTCGTCTCCCATGGCGCCCCGCCCCCTTCTCGTCTCCCATGGCGCCCCGCCCCCTTCTCGTCTCCCATGGCGCCCCGCCCCCTTCTCGTCTCCCATGGCGCCCCGCCCCCTTCTCGTCTCCCATGGCGCCCCGCCCCCTTCTCGTCTCCCATGGCGCCCCGCCCCCTTCTCGTCTCCCATGGCGCCCCGCCCCCTTCTCGTCTCCCATGGCGCCCCGCCCCCTTCTCGTCTCCCATGGCGCCCCGCCCCCTTCTCGTCTCCCATGGCGCCCCGCCCCCTTCTCGTCTCCCATGGCGCCCCGCCCCCTTCTCGTCTCCCATGGCGCCCCGCCCCCTTCTCGTCTCCCATGGCGCCCCGCCCCCTTCTCGTCTCCCATGGCGCCCCGCCCCCTTCTCGTCTCCCATGGCGCCCCGCCCCCTTCTCGTCTCCCATGGCGCCCCGCCCCCTTCCCCGTTCCCATGGCGCCCTCCCTCTCCACTCTGCTGCGGCGCCCCTCTATCCCTCCTCTGCTTCAGCCATGGAACACGAACATGGTCTCAGGCTCTAACCTTTTCTCTCCTTTTCCAGGTTCATTCGATTTCAGTGCAGCAGCAAACCAAGCCAAGAAGAGGTAACGCCGGTACCATGCATTCGTTTTTCCATTTCCGCCATGAATTCTCTCTGTGTGTGTAGGTACGAGTTCTTAGTTCCCTGTGTTAACTTGTTCCTGTGCAGGGTGTATCCTGTTCCTGTTCCTGTTCCTGTCACCTGTGGATTGCGACACCCATTACTGACATCCAAACATGTCTTCAGTGCAGTGAGGATTCTTTGCTCAAACAGCGAGTTATCCATCTAGCATCCATCCATGGCGTCTCTTCTTCTCCCTCCTCAGTTCGCTTGCTCCCTGCCTTATTACTGCATCAGGTAATTCACTCACCGTCCCTCGCCTTGGTATGTTTCGCCAGCGATATACTCCTTCAGGGAGATGGATTGTTTTTCCCTTCTGACGAATCTGAATTTGCGGTGATTTCTCTTGGATTGTGTCGCCATGGAAGTGGCGAGTCGGGGAAAAACTATTACATGAACATTGCAGATTTCTTTTCAATCTTGTCTTGCATATATGGTGCTTCACTGGGAGCCTGGGATTACTGCCAACTTGTCTGTTGCATTTTCAGTTTGCATTTTCTTCATTCTCATAGTCAGCTCGTTAATCTTAGAAAAAGTATAAGAAGTTAAAATTATCCACAAGTGTGATGTGTCATTCACCAACGATATCTTACCAACGCTGCCAAATCTGAAAAATGAAGTCATGCTCAACCGTATCTGTGTGACGACGTTAGGCTTATATACCTTACCAACATTTTCTTCAGTTTTTACTGATAGCTACTTGACCCCTTTAACCATGAACTTCCCTAATTTGGTCGCTCATCACAGGGGTCAGTTACATTATAAGCCCACCATTTGGGGAAAGAATACGACGAAGACTAAAATGGGGTTGCTTCACCGCAATGTGAGTTTTGTGTCAAAGAAGAGTTCTCAAGATGTAGAGGAAGGCTCAAGTGGTGAAGACAGTGATGCTGAAACCCCAAAGACCAAGAAAAAACCTGCAAAACGTGGAAGAAAGAAAGCCACCATCGATGCATCAGAAGGGGAAACAAAAGAAGGCCAAAGTGACACTGAAGATGCATCCCCTGAAGAGCCTAAGAAAGTTAAAAAGAGAGGTCGGAAGAAAGGTAACACACATATTTTTGCACTCAAGAGCACACTTCTTATTGTATTTGGTCAATGGACTTTATGATTTTGCTAGATCACGTCCCTTAGCAATTCAACTTCTCTCCTGTGTCGCAGCTGCTACTACTGCATCCTCTCCGGAGGAGGCTGACAAGCCAAAAGAACCAAAAAAGAGGGGCAGAAGAAAAGTTAAGATGGTTGAACAATTAAGTGATGATGAAGGAGAAGATCAGAGCAAAGATTTGATGCCGTCTAATGAAATAGAAGTTCACAGTTCAGCCAATGATCTTGAAAGTAAAGTAGAGGCATTGTTATCACAAGATATTGAAGAGGTTGACAAATTAGTGCCTCTTGTCTGCTGCTTTGGACCAGCTAAGTACTCATTTGTTCCTTCTGGAAGACCTGCTAAAAGGTTGGTGGATCGTGAGATTCATAGTAGGATGAAGGATATGTTCTGGTCTCCTGATGAATTTGCCCTGCTCTAGCAGCTCTTGGAGGCCGGGTTGTGTTCATGGGAAAATTAGGTGATGATGAGTATGGTCAGAGTATGCTGTATCACTTAAATGTCAACGGAGTTCAAACTCGAGCAGTTAGTTTGGATCCTTCAGCGCCAACTGCCATGTCCTTAATGAAGGTGACCAGCAGAGGTAGCTTGAACACAAGCTGCGTTAAACCATGTGCAGAGGATTGTTTTCTGCAATCTGATATCAACCCAGATGTTCTAAAAGAGGTAAAGACAAGCCCATCAAAATAAATTTCCAATGACACCATATCCTACATTCTTGTTACTACTCCCTCTTTATTTCTTTACGGAGGGACTACTTAATATGGTAATTCCTGATTGACGGTTAGTTAATGATCATAAAAATAGTCTCTATGTAATTCACCTGAGGAAGACTTTGTACCTTTATTTTTTAGACAGAAGATGCAGAAATATTTCCAGTTTGTTGTTTTTCAGCAGAGACTTGTGCTATGGTTTTTTTTTTTGTATGACTTGATGAAAATTAGAATTACATAAAAACCTACTACCTCCGTCCCATAATATAAGAACGTTTTTTACACTAGTGTAGTGTCAAAAACGCTCTTATATTACGGGACGGAGGGAGTATGTAATAGTGAAGTGCTGACTGTCGCTCCATATACTGAAAACCAGTAGGATAGTATCTTCACTACAGTTGAGCACCTAATTGTTTTCCCCCAAATTAAAAGAGCATATCAAGAATTTATAGGAATAATAACTAGTTCAAACTTCAGAGGCTAAAGGTCTCTGTGTAATATCCACTCTGATTTTAGGTAAATCAAGTAGTTATTATTTGTTTATTTTTAAAGTGGACGGATGCAGTATGTCTTAACAGAGATATGACCTTCTTATGCTTTTAATGCAGGCTAAGATGTTTTACTATAATTCGTCAGCTTTGCTAGAGCCGACTACACGGACATCATTGTTAAAAGCAATCGAGGTCTCCAAGAAATTTGGCGGGATAACATTCTTTGATCTTAATCTTCCAATGCCACTATGGTCATCTAGTAAGGAAACCAAATCACTCATCAAGGAGGCGTGGGAAGCTGCTGATATCATCGAAGTCACGAAGCAGGAACTTGAGTTCCTCTGTGGTATTAAACCATCTGCGAATTCTGACACAAAAGATGAGAAATCTGAATTCGCACACTACAGCCCAGAAGTTGTTATGAAGATATGGCATGACAATCTGAAGGTCCTCTTTGTGACCAACGGGACCTCGAAGATACACTACTACACAGAAAAACACAATGGCTCGGTTCGTGGGACGGAAGATGCGCCGATTACTCCTTTCACCAGTGAAATGTCACAGTCAGGAGACACCATTGCTGCAGGTACCAAATATATGATACATTTTTTCCCTCTTGACCTGTGCAGAATATGGCACATTGGCACTAATTTCACATCATCAAGAAAACATTAGGAATTGTCAGCACAATACTTAATACCTCCTATTTTTACTGTGTAATATCCATTTGTTATTATGCTATTTTTTAGTCTTTCTAAATCTGGATATCAACATATGTTAACTGACATGATTAATGACGCTTCATCTTTTATGTGTTTTTGTAATTACTCCTGATGTTTGTGTGAACTAAATATAATTGAGGTGACAAGATGTGTATATTGCTTCTTTTTTTTCAGCCCTGATGAATATGCTGTCGATCAACCCTCACCTGGTGACGGACAAGGTCTACTTGCACAAGACAGCGAAGCACGCCATCAAATGCGGCGTCATCGATCAGTGGCTGGCCGCACGGGAGCGGGGATTCCTTCCCAAAGGGATAGCAGAACCAAGCAGCGAGCATGACGAAGCGAGGTTCATCACGGAGAGGGAATACCGTACCATCCCCGACTCCATGCAACCTGCGAACCCATCGGACAGGGAGCTCACGCACGTGGAGTGAACTGAAGAATGTGTAGGAAGGAAGTCGATATCTATACACTACACGGCGTTTACGTGCTCTTAGTTGGAGTTGGTGTTCAGAAAGATTAGCTTAAACCTGCAGTTTCTCGCCTAGGTTCGCAACTGGAGTTAGTGTTCAGGAGGGTTAGTTTTAGACCTGCTGCTTTCTAGTTTGGTATGTTTTTCTTTTTCAGATAGAAGGAACACTAGTAAGAAGATGAGGTCTAGACCTCTAGCTGCTGCCCTGTACTAGTGTTCAAATCCCTGTGGGTTGTGAGCTGTGCTGTGGTTCATTGTCCTAATAACAACATCCTATATGAAATGCATGTGCCAGTCAGGTACTTGTTAGAAATCTTAGCTCCCAATACATGATACCAAAGAGACCTACCGTTCAATTCAAAGTTTGTACTAGCTTTAGATGTTGTTGGCTGTGTTATGCCTAACTTGGCCTAGTATTTCTATTGTTTTGTTAACTGGAACGTCAGGAGATGTTATTGCTAAGTATTTCACATTTGATGATGTCCATTCCAAAATCCGAAAGTGGGAACGATTTCATTTACTCGCGTCAAAGTGGAATCGACACAAGTTTGGTTTGCACATGTACAGACTATACAAGGAAAATATATGCACATTCTGGTGTTATCTGTCCTTCACAAGCGTTGCAGACTTCATTTTTCTTATATATAATCTTACACTCTGACCATGCTTCAGAAATATATACATATATATCTGTATGCAAAATGTATAGTGTGGCATGGATTACTATCTGCAATGCCATGTGGGCCAGAGCTTTTTGTTGAAAGATCGAAACTATATAGACCACATTTTCAAGACTCAAGTGCTGAAACAAAATCAAAGTGATGCACATACACTTTGTCTGTTCCTCCTACTTCAAAGCTCATGCCGGATATACATATAATTCCTATCCCACTCAGTTGTAACGAACAGAGTGGTAACAAACAAACAGTGATAATGAAGCTTCCACCAAAAGCATAGACCTATTTAGTACGACAGCATATACAGAGCACACACATCTTAATTTGGATATAGCATGTTCAACCAGGAATGCACGGAATCAGCGATGCACAATGGACCAGGTGACCTTCACCAGCACACAATGGACCAAGTGACCTTCACCAGCACACAATGGACCAAGTGACCTTCACCAGCATCTTATAGTCGCCGCAAGTGATTTTCTCTTCATCATAGCTGCCACGCTTTGGAGTAAACTCAACAGTGCCGACACCACTGGTAGCAGCGGCAACGGTCAACAGGAGCGTCTCATCAACAGAGACGCTGACCACGCGGCGTGCTGTTTGCAGGATTCCACCTTCACCGGCTGTTAGCATCCCAGCAAGTTCGCTATCATGTAGCATAATGTCACATGGAAAGCTGCTAGTGTGAGCGACGATTTTCCCATGGAAATAATCAACAGGTCCCTCCTCAAGGATCATCCTCGCCTCAACGGTGCCCTCCACCGCATTCCTTACAAACGTGTAGTTCAAATCCAATGTGCTGTGCATGCTGACAAGTTTTTCCGTTTGAACCTGGTATTTCGGTGGATATGAGAGTCTTTTGATGCCATTAATCTCCATTAAGCCTTTGCTAACTCTCTCGTCCTTCACCTTTCTACCATTCACATCCTTGACCTTCAGATCAACTTCAAAGATTATTGAATCACATATCATCAGTCCTCTCTTCGGGCCAGTCAAAACCAACACATCATTCTACAAAAGGAAGTAATTTGAATAAACATGGTGTTTACTTAGCTCTGGGTTAAAATGGAAAAAGCGGTTGGAATTTATCAGTCGGAGTTAAAAGCAATAATACCTTGGAGCTGATGTTCTGGCAATCGTCCTTGGCACGCTGGAATAAATAGATGCGTTGGCGATCCAGACTGTCCCTGGCTATGATGGTGCCGTAGACATTGAGCGGGTATCCATAGTCGGAGGAAACGATACTGACCGAGACAATATTTGCCGAGTTACAGAACCGGAACCCCTCCTCTGGGAAGATCCTGTTAGTATTGTGCATAGCACCAACAGGTGCTGCCGAAAGAAGAAATTATGATTGAGGAATGAATCAAAATGCAGTCCTCAAACTCAAAGTTAGTTGTCCATCTATCTAGGATGCAGCAGTGAAGTAGCAGAGCTACAGTACTCAGTAAGGCAAAACATCATATAGTTTTTTTTTTTTTTGACAGTAACTGGACTTTAGTTCTCAAATGATTGTGATATATTGGCAAAACATGGGATTACGCATGCACATATAAACTGGCCCCGTGGAGTGGAACACCTGATCGCCGGACGATTTGCATTTAAATTCAGACGATCAGACACAAAACTAGGATGCCAAACTGAAAAAAAAACTAACAGTAGAGATTAAGGGGGCGTAGTGGCGTACACTCCATGTGGAGGTCGAGCGTAGAGTGTTGGAAGCGGGTGAAGACGTAATCGCCTTCCTTGGGGTCGTAGTCGCTGAACCTTGGGTCCAGAGGATTCGGCCCCTTCTCTTCCTCCTCCTGCTGCTGCAGCTTCTGCTTCTTCCACAGCCGCGCGCTCGCCCTCCCCTCCTCTCTCGCCGTGGAAGAAGAAGAAGAAGAAGAATCGCCGCCGGCCATGGAGTTAGGGCTCGGGGCTCCCGAGGCGAGGAATGAGTGGGGTGGAAGGGGAGCGAAGAGGACCGGCCCGCTCGAATCGATCGAGTGCAAACCTGGCGAAATGGGACGGCCCGGCACGGCCCACCCCAGTCACGCCAAGTTCCCTGCAACATAAGTTAACTAAATTGATGTAGTGTGAAAATAGAAATTGTATGTCAGATACTCAATACACAATTCCAAATAATATTCAGAAGCACACCCTTTAATTCACGATAACACTCCTAATTTCTAATCGATCATTTTGTATAAACTACTAAAAAAGGTCTAATAAACTAACACACTCGTGAGGGAGGGACCTTGATGACAACGACAGTGACCGACTTAACGGAGCAGAAGAAGGTGCTTGAGTGGCAAACGTACTGGCGCGAGAGGGATCACCATCATCAACTTGTTCTTCAACCCATCCGGCTGCTCCCCCTGGCTGTCGGATGAAGCTTTTTTATCTCCTGTAGGGCACATAGGAGGTCCAAGTTGACCTCTTTGGTCAGCAAGCTCCTGCAAAAAGATTTTTTTTCAGTTACATGAAGGTGATTTATCTGCTGTAGGGCACAAATGAGGTCCTATAGGAGCGAAGGCTGCAGATTTATTGGCGAGGGCGAGAAGGGTTAGGGATTTGTGTGAGAAAGGTGACAGATTTCAGGGAGATGAGGAAGAGACGGAGCGAGAGGAGTGCTGGTGTGGGAGGTGGCTGGCTCAGAGTGGTGGACTGGAGGTGGCTGACTTACTGAATAAGGCTGTTGATTTGATTACTTCGTGAGGGGAGCATGACAAGTGGGCCCGAAGACCGGGTGGCAGGGCGGGTGGATCAAGGGAGCGCGGGTTATTTCCAAAAAACTGAGGGTTATCTGGAAAAGGATGGCGGCACGAGTGCGCTCTACCATTGAAGGGACCGTGGGAGGACCATAAAATATTATGTATTCGCATTTATAAGGATCATATTGTAGTGTTTGTCGAGTCACAGAATAAAATCCTAGTGCGCGAGGGAGATCCAGGGCAGACCTAGCCAAATGTGCCGGCTCGGCCCACCCTAATTGGGCCTGGCACAGCACGGCCCACCATGGCACGATTATTAGTCAGTCCGTGTCATGCCAACCCACGTGATGTGTCCTCCAGCCCAGGCACGACCCAGCTAATAAACGAGCCGGCCTGTGGCACGTTTAGCACGGTTGGGCTGCATATTTTCAGTCCGTTGGGCTATTTTTTAGGCATATTGAGCTGTATTTTTAAACATGTATATGAAAAAATTCTAAAAAAATAATAATAAGCGGGCCATACCGTGCCAGCCCGCGTGCCCAGCCTCCAGGCCCAGGCATGGCCTGGCCCGTTTAGCCCGGGCCGTGTCTGGGCCATGCCGTTCCTGCGTGCTACCGGGCCGACCTAGCTAGCACGGGCCAAATCCTATTCAGCGCCTTAAGCGCCGAACATAGCGCATTCGGTACAGGGCGCACACCCCGCTGTACGCCTGGTTTTGTAGCGGGCCGGCCCATCCTATTTTCGTTTCTGCTCTTTTTCTGTTTCTATAAACTGCAAAAACTGCGTGTGAGCCAGGTTTCGAAACCGCGACCCACGTCTTAATACGACGCCGCCTTAACCACCTGACCAAGTAACCTCGCCTGCTCACATCATGCTTTGGTTCGCCTTTTCTTCTTCTTTCTTCGTTATTTTCTCAGTACCTCTTTTCTTTCTTTTTGCGAAAGAAATTCGTGATTTTTTTTCGTGAAAGTAGACAGATTTGTGAACTTTTTTCTTGAAATTAGATGAACTTTTTCAAAATCAATGAACATTTTTGCAAGACCGATGAACTTTTTCCAAAACTGATGAACTTTTTTCAAAATTTGATGAACTTTTTGAAATTTTTTCCAAATTTTGTTGAACCTTTTTTCATAATTGGTGAACTTTTTTTTTCTGAAATTTCGAAAATAAAAAATCTCCAAAGTCAATGGTTCACTGGTCTACCATGAAATGATTGAGCGTTTTTTTTCTTTCGAGTAAAGGAAACGATCGAACGGGAGGGAGCTCCTAAGCAGCGCTTTTGGCGCCGCTAACAGGTACTAGCGCCCGCGCGCTACCCACCTTGGCCTGGCCCAAGAAGGCCGATGCGGCCAGTTGCCACGACCTGAAAAAAGGGGACACCCTCTCCAGGATTTGAACTCTGGACGTTACCTTCACGTACAAGCGCACATAACCAGTAGACCTACTCGACTCTAGTGCTTGACAAAAGTGTCAATAATATAAGGAAATGCGCCCGAGCTATTTAATGCACTTAGTTTTCTGAATTATTTAAAATAACCTTGAACTTGAATATGTTCATCAACTTATAAAAAGTTCATCATTTTTGAAGAATAGTTCATAAGTCTGGAAAAAGTTCATTGGATTTGGAAAATAGTTCATCGATTTTGATTTTTTTTCATTCAATTTGAAAAAGAGTTTACGGATTTTCAAAAAGGGTTCACAAAATCAAAAAAAGTCCAAGTTTTTTGAAAAAAAAGTTCACCAATCATGAAAAAAGTTCATCAAGATTAAAACAAAGTTCATCGATTTTGCAAAAAGTTCATCGATTTGAAAAAGAGTTCACGAGTTTTCAAAAAAGGGTTCACGAATTTGAAAAAAGTTCATAAATTTGGAAAAGGTTCATCTATTTTGAAAAAAAGTTCATCGATTTGAAAAAGGTTTCACGGATTTTCAAAAAGGGTTCACGAATTCGAAAAAAGTTCACCAATCATGAAAAAAGTTCATCAAAAATGGAAAAAGGTTCATCGATTTTGGAAAAAAAGTTTATCGATTTGAAAAAAGTTCATTCATTTCTGAAAAGTTCACATAAAATCAAAAAGTTCTTCAAATTTGACAAAAAAAACTCACAAAACTTTCAAAAGATCATTGCTTTTTGAAAAAAATCCCATGCATTCGGAAAAGAAAAAACAAATGTAAAGAAATTAAAAGAGAACGAACAATGAAATAAAAAACAATCACAAAAAGCTGTCCAGAAAAAACAAGAACGAAAAAACGGAGCTTCCACGAACTGAGGACAGCATAAGAAGAAAAACGAAGAGATTAGTCACAAGCGTGAAGAAGTCCTGGTGGTTAGTGCCTTTGCCGACGAATCGGGTGGTCTTGTGTTTGAATCTTGTTGCCCGCACCATTTTTTGGAATTTAACAGGAGAAGAAGAAAAAGCTAAATAGGCTGGCCCATGTAGCATCGATGGAAGGAGGCGGGGTGTGCGCCGTATAGGAAATGCCCGAGCGGGATAGCTGGGGAAGCGGGCGTCGCGCGAGCTCATCGGCTCATTCATGGGCCGGCCCACTTAGCCAGGCGCGTGGGCGCATAAGGCGGCGCTGGCGAGAACCTCGTCTTAGCACGGCCCTTTAATATGTGGACCTCTCACAACCCGATCGAGCGTTCGAGCGGCGGCATACAGCGGGTCCGGTCTGGCCGCTCCCCAACCTAGTTCTACTTGTGCGTCTGATCTGAATTCATTCTTCTTTTTTCTGGCAGCACCTGTTGGTGCGATGCACAATGCTAACAGGATCTTCCAAGATGGGTTCCGGATGTGCAACTCGGCTAATATTGTCTCGGTCAATATTGTTTCCTCTGACTATGGATACCCGCTCAATGTATACGGCTCCATCATAGCTAGGGACAGTCTGGATCGCAAATGCGTCTATTTATTCCAGCGTGGCGAGGACGATTGCCAGAACATCACCTCCAAGGTATTATTATTGTATTGTTTTTAACCCACCCCAAGTGGAATTGCGATATATATGCACTTGCTTGCTCGTTCCTCATATTATGAAATTCGTTTGCTTTCTCTGTTAAGTTTCTTGTATCAAGTCATCAGATAAACTGCCTCATCTTCAACTTTTTTTAGAGTAAAAAACATTGGTGAACGTGAACCCGTAGTAAAGAAGCACATCCATGTTACTAGTCATGCTGGAAGGCCATTCATTCTACAATGTTTTTAAAAGGGGGTTTATGTTTTGTATATTATATTTAAATAAATTATGGACCTGGTAGACTTGTTCTCATTTTGCCAAGCATCTACAAAGAGACTAGTCCCCATATAATTAGTGTTGATTTTAAATACCACCAATACTACAATTTTTTTCCTTAAAGCAAAGCAAATGATTTTAGCAGTAAATCCGGATGACAGCTACTGAAATTAATCTATTTTGATCTATAACCTTATTTTATTATTCAAACAAACAGAGCTAAATGAATGCCGTGTTTATTCAAACTTCCTGTGCAGAAGGATCCGTTGGTTCTCACTGGCCCGAAGAGAGGGCTGATGATATTTGATTCAATAATTTTTGAAGTTGATCTCAAGGTCAAGGTTGTGAATAGCAGAAAGGTCAATGACAAGAGAGTTAGCAAAGGCCTAATGGAGATTAATGGCATCTCCAGACTGTCATTTCCACCGAAATACAAGGTTCAAACCGAAACGCTTGTCAGCATGCACAGCACATTGGATTTAAACTACACGTTTGTAAGAAAGGCGGTGGAGGGCACCGTTGAGATGAGGATCCTTGAGGCGGGACCTGTTAATTTCCATGGGAAAATCATCGCTCGCACTAGCAGCTTTCCATGTGACATTATGCTACATGATAGCAAACTTGCTGGGATGCTAATAGCTGGTGAGGGTGGGATCCTGCAAACAGCGCGCCGCGTGGTCAGTGTCTCGGTTGATGAGACGCTCCTGTTTACTATTGCCACTGCTACAGGCGGTGTCCGCACTGTCGAGTTTACTCCAAAGCACGGCAGCTATGTCCATTGTGCATCGCTGATTCCTTATGTTCCTGGTTGAACATGCTATATCCAAATTAAGATGTGTGTGCTCTGTATATGTTTTCATACTAAATATGTCTATGCTTTTGGTGGAAGCTTAATTATCACTTTTTGTTACCACTCTGTTCGTTACAACCGAGTGAGGTAAGAATTATATATCCGGCAACAAACAAACTCAATGTGCATCACTTTGATTTTGTTTCAGCACTCGAGTCTTATATATATGTGCACTCGCGCTATTCGTCTTATTCCTCACCCCAGCCTGCCCATGCATCTACAGCCACGCATGGCACACTGTAAGGTAAAATTACATTGTGGAGGAAGGAGCATGTCCGACTAAAACTACCGTAAGTAAAAAGGCTTTGAAGGTGATTTTACAAGATGCATGGAGGTAAGTTACATATCGTGCATGCGAGCAACCCATCCGGTTTTGCTTTGTTTTGAGTGCTACGTAATTTTACTGTGGATAGACTACTCAAATTACCACTGTCTATAAGATCTCTACCGCATCTTCCTCTATCATCTGTCAACTTCTTTTAACAAAAAAATCTCCCAGCCAACTCCGAAGAAATGATGATAGAGTGCAGTACGAAGAGAGAGGCAAGATGCTTCTCCAGGTTGCCATCGTCCAGCCCGTCGCTCGGCCGGCGGCAGGATGCTTCTCCGGGTAGTCGTCGTCCACCGTGTCGCTCGGCCAGCTGATCCGTAGAGAGCGCCGCCAGCTTAGCATGTGCATGGATACAACACACACTAATTCTACAAACAAGAACGTAGGAAATTTGATGCGAAAAAACGTTGTTTCTAGATAAATTTCAACAAACAGAAATAAAGCTATGTTTTTATAATAGCATGACCAATTAAAATGTGGTCAAATGAAATTTAAGAAAAATAGGAAAGAGCATACCCTTCAACAAAGGAAAGTTGGTGTATCAGCACAAAATAGTGCTACTAATACATATCAAGGTTGCTACAAGTTCAACTGTGCAGTGAGCTTGCCCATCCAGAAGTATTGGCTAATTACATGCTATATACCCGCCGAAGAACACTGACTGTAAATTGAAACTCAAATTTTGTATAAACTTACTAAGAAAAGAAAAACAAAACAACTACTTGCACTGATAAGTACTAAAAACAAAATGCATTTTCTTACTAGCCCTAAAATTCAATTTCAAACGACGCATAAATTAATCTCTCGTACACAATTGTTTCTGTGAATACAACAATCAAACACATAGATGAATCTATATAGAGAGGTGCCCAAACAAAGAATGAGGCGGATAAAGTTAAAACAAGATTTGATCAACATACTTGTATTTAAGGTATGAGCTGGTAGTCTGTAACAGAGCTACACCCTGCAGCGGGGAATTTATTGGGCCAGGTGAATAATTCTGTAGTTTAGATCCAACTCTTCAGATATCGGAAATCTACATCAGAAAATTGGGGAAGTTACGAACACTAACAAATCCATGCTGCAAAAATGAAGGCCATGTATCCTATCCAATCTGGCACTCCTCTAACCCACCGCTTCAGCTCCAAATGGTCCCCCGGCCGCCCGGCGTCATACCACTACGACGATGTCGTCTACATGGCCGAACCGCGAGGCCAATGCAGCAGTTTCTCCCGTCCCCGAATCAATCCGATGTCAGTCCTTGGGCTTATGGCGTGGTGGCCTCCTTCACAATGGGCATTCAGAGCAACTTCAACGGGACGATCCATTTCGTTCGCAGCCGTCTGTTTGGATCGGTGCAGACAAAAAAATCGGCCCAATGCGCCGACACGAACGGACGCACGTCCGCTTTCGTCCGTCTGCCGACCCATTCCTGGCTCATTTTTGAGCCGGATTTGCGTCGGCGCGGACACAAGACGGACGCGCGCGCGCTTGCTCTCTTTTCTCACCTGGTTCGCTGGTCAGTGGCACATTGGATTGGCCTCTCCACATCAAACAACACACCCTCGCCCGCCTGCTTCGTCGTCGACGCCGCCGGCCATTTTTTTCGATAAAAATGGATACATAGATAGTTCTAGCGTACATAGATAAAAGAAAAGACCACTACTCGTCGCTTTCTGACTCCGACTCGGTAATGTCCTCCTCCGACGTCTGAATGTAAGCGTCAGCATGCTGCTCGTCTTCAAAGTCCCAACCCGACGTTTCTTATAGCTTCAGTTTCAATTGAGCGGTCTGCTTCCGCGAACGCTTGTCCTCCCGATAGGCGGCTCGCTCCATCCTCCTCGCGTCCCTCTCCAACCTCCTTTGCTTGTAGAACTGGCGCTCGTCGACGATGTCCTGCGGGAAGCGTTCGCGCCACACCACCATGGCTTCCACGTCCATCTCGGTGATGGCGAGGCGATGCTATCACCTCCGGTGAACATGACGATCCTCGTCGGTGAAAAGCCGCGGGAGAGGCGCCAGATCCTGCGTGCGCGAACCTTTCCTGCGTGCTGGAGCGCCAAAATCAGAGGGACGGCATGGCCGCCGACATGATCTAAAGTGCGCATAGTCATGAAATGGATCGGCCCGTTGGACGCACTGCCGACTCAAAACTAAAAGAGGAAGGACGGGGGACGGGGGCCGACCCAAACGGACAAAAACGCCATCCGTTTGGGTTGACCTGTTGGAGTTGCTCTCACAGGGAGGAATCAAAGACAATGGAGAAAAGAGAGTTGGGGAATGGAAGGAACGGGAACCGTACGATCCGAGGGAGAGGAAGTCATGGGAGTCGAGCCAGCCATGGAGGGTTCGAGGTGACCGCCCCTGCCGCAATAGCGCCGCCTCCGCAAACTATGCTTCCGACCATCCACCACAGCGACCGAGGCCAGCCGCCGCTCAGCACGGCGTCCCGGCTGCCCCGTTGAGGCGTTGACCATCACACAGTCGAGCCCAGTCGCCGCCGCTGGAACCGCAACTGGGATGTGGCTGGCTTGTAATCCCTGGACCACTTTTTTTTTCTACTCCATCCATCCCACGACATGTGACATTCAGAGGCGTGGGCGCTGTAACATCGATGTAAAATTACCTCCAACAGGGACAAAAGGTTACGACAGAGGAGCCAGGATGGGATGCGGTGGGATCGGGAGCAATGATACTTTGGGTGGGTCGGTTGACCAGGATGAGGAATAATTTATTCTTCATTCTGGGTGTTTAATAGACTTTCTATATATGACTACTTGTCATCTTGGATGAGGAATAGTTATTCTTCATCCCCTCTATTTTACCATCAATGCATCGTAATTTTACGTTTCGTAAGTTTTGTCTTATTTCTGACGTAAAAAAAGATCGTAAGAGAATATATAATCGTCGTAAAAAATATTTTATGTTATGTAAAATTACAAACGTAAAAACATAGTGTAAAATACACATAAACTGCAAATTTTCTTGTCTTATGCCCTATATTTTTTATTTTTTTATGCCAAATTTTATGTAGTGAATCAATAAGAATGTAACTATTTGAATTCAAACGTAATTTAATTATGAAATGATCGTAAGATTACCTCGGATGAAGAATAACTTATTCTGTACCCTGTGTGATGAATAGTAATACTATATATATAGTTTTGTTCTAACGCTGGTCCACATGGCATTGTAGATAGTAAGTAATACATGCAAATATATATATTTCTGTTGCATGGTCCGAATGTAAGATTATACAGTACTATATAAATCTGCAACGCTTGTGAAGGACAGATAACACCAGAATGTGCATATCTTTTCCTTATAGTCTGTACAGTGGATCATTGAAAGAAAAACCTTCTGGTTGCGTTTGTCGCCACTTGAGCTATCGATCTGCACCAGCGCTAGCATGCTGCCCGTCGCGGACGGTGCGTCCGTGCGTGCTACTGTCGCAATGGTAGAAGTCGCATTGGATTGTGCTGACGCCACACTGCCTGACACCATCAACGGTCTGTGCTGAAGTGCCGCCGTGAAGGTTGCCGATTAGTCGGCTGCGTCGACGATGCCCTGTGATGCGATCGATCAAGGCAGCTAACATCGGCGGCAGTGATTGGAGTTTCAGCAACTCAGCGTACCTTAGCATCGCGTACCCATGGCTCCTACTTCCAACTAAATCATCATCTCCATGGGCTGGATCTGCGGGGGCTTGGATGTGACACCATGTAGTTCCCACGATGGAAGCAAGCCAACCATGGTGGGTAGCTGATGCGAGAGATGAAGGGAGATTGGTAACAGCAAAAACTAGATCGGAAACGTGCCTTGGCAAGGTAGTGAATGCTCAGTTTAGTAGGAAATCAAGTTTAGCGTACGTATTCAAACAGGATACAACAAAATAAAAGGAAGAAGAAACATTCACATGTAATAGGAGCAAAACACCATTGAGTTCAACATCGTCATGAAACTATAAGACAGCATACAGTAGGTTAAAAAGCTCTGTTTCCATAAACATTTGAATCACAACCACCATGGCCCAGATATAAAGATGACCCATATAAACCATGAACACAGAGCCTCCAACCATCCACAAATTGAATATGTACATATAAGAATTGACTTGTTCTTGTTTTGGTCGCTGACAAGCAAAACCAGTCCACTGGCTGTATTCCCATTGGTGGCAACCTGAAGAAAAAAAACATAAGATTGGCTTAAAAAAATACTCGACAGATACTCCATTATCAACAAAATAGGTGAATGGCTGGTATACAAATTAGCTGAGCAACACAAGATTTTGACAGCAAACATCCTGCCACAAACGATGAAAACCGAACATAAGCAAACCCCCCACAAAAAAGAAAGCCTAACAATAATAGTAGATAGATCTATTAAGGCACAATCCTTGCTTAAAATACAGCCGCTAAACTAAAATACGAACAGAGAAAGATGGGAGAAGATGAGCAGCTGCAACGGGATGGCCGAGCATGACATATTACCAGCTCACAACAGTCACCAATCCAATAGAAAATCCTAACCCTAGAACATTAACAGGGCAACAAAAGAGCTAGATGAGCACCTGGAGATAACAAATCGAACGAAAAAAATGGAGCAGCGGTCAGAGAGAGAGAGGGGGGGGGGGGGGGCCATGATAGATGGACCAGCTGGCCAATTAGTTATAACAACTTCATTCATTTTTCATGGCAACCTTTACTTCTATTTTGTTATGAGTGATGCAAATGAAAGTGAGAAAACACACACACACAATTAATAGGCACTCATTCATATGTACAAATACTTTTCCTTTGATAACAAACAAGCATATAATTGAGGGTTCAACGCCAACATGTACACAGGGAACACACTCAGTAGCCAACATATTGAACATACTTGTAAAATTAACATGATTTAAATTGCTAGATATAGCTATGCTATACTTTTTTAGAGAATGGACCGAAAAGGGCGGCGGCGAGACGCATCGCGCGCGTGCGTGCGGGAAATGTGGGGCTCCTTTGGTTTTCAGTTGCTCCTGCAAGAAGACGACCAGGCAAATTATACGCGAGGAAAAGTAAGAAGCGGACAAGGGCGAAAGAAACGAACCTTTGTCACGGCGACGAGGCAACGACAAGCCGGAAGGGCGTCGGATCTGGCGGAAAGGGACGGAGCGGAGAGAAGGGACGAATAAGAGAAGGTGGCCTACGGCGGAGCTAACATTTCCAGGGCTAACTGCAACAGGGCCTTGTGCTCCATCATGAGAAGGTATTGACCTATACATGAAAAAAAACAATCTTCAGTTTCAATTAAAGTGAGTCAACATACATAGTGTCTAAATTTTACAGGTTTGGAAATATTGTAATCTCTAAATTGTAGTGAATGGTAACTACCAACCTAAATTAAATTTTCTATATTCTTTTATGGAATAAGATAGACCTACCAGATTACAAGTCAGATTCTAATGAATTTTAATCATTCACAAGCCTATAGATTAAAATACACTCATGTGGTATAACCTAATTACTAATTAACCTGCATAGCTACAGATCATGTCATCTATCCAAATGATATGTGCTCATTTGATAACCAGCAAAAATTTACCTAACTCTATAAATATCTTCCAATTACTACTGCAACCTGCAAGAAATAATTAATCTGCAGACAAACATGAGAGGTATTCAGGAAACAAAAAAATACTACTGCTCCAATAACTACTATAAACTGAAAGAAATACAATACTTAATTTTATACATACAGAGAAGGATTCACGGAACAAAAAATCTGCTCCAATTACTATTGTACTGAAGAAATACCTAATATGCAGACATACATGAGAGGGATTCAGAAACAAAAAAAAATACTACTGCTCCAAATACTACTGTAAACTAAAAGAAATACTTAATTTGCAACATACATGAGAGGGATCCAGGGACCAAGCACAAGTTGCACACCCACATACAGGAACGCCGGACGTACATGAGAGAGATTCAGGGAACAAAAGAAACTCACCCTGAACACCGGCTGTTTGTTGTGTTCATCACCTCCTTGGTACGGTCATGGTCCTCTTCTTGGCCTGCGTCCATCTCCCGGCACCCCCGTGCTGCTGCACTCCTGGTCCTGCGAGCAGCAAAGCTCTTTGTACGTCGTGCCACCTTGATCACCACGGTCCGGAAGCCAAGAGCATGAGCAGACCAAAATCAGAATGGATTAACCAGGAAACCCTAGACAAATTCCTAAAAAACAACAAAGCCCTTGATGAGCACATACACATCACAAAGGGAAAGACAAACAAGGGAGCAAATAATCACCTCAGCCATCTTAGAAGCCCACTCGGTGTGCTCCCTCTCCGGCCGACCCGCAAGACAACCCCAACGCCACGCCACCGTCCCAACCATGAAACAGCCAGAGAAGCAAGGAAGATGGTAAGAAACAAGCGAAATAAAAAGTAGTGGGCATTAATATCACAAGATTTTTACATGCAATGGATGCGCACTCACATGCACACAAAGTTGGCTCCAGCCGGTTTGAGCCATCCAAAATTAAACAAAAACGTGATGTGCGTGCACACACACACGCACACACAATTTGCTGCTCGAGTTTCAGTCATGGCATACACAATTTGTATGCATCCAAAACCGAAGGTACAAATAGCAGGTAGATGAGAGGGGGAGCTCACCACAATTGTGTTGGGTGGGAGTTGAAGAGGGAGGTAGGGATGTTGGCCTGCTCCTCTCGACGATATCATAAATAACCTTTCATCTCAATGTATTATTTAGTTATGCTACATGCAAAATGAGATACAAAAAGAACATGTAATATACCAAAAAAGGGAATGCAGCAACAGCGGAAAGAAATGCTAAAAGGGAACATAGAGCAGAAAACCAACCCAAAATGCAAGCAAGAGTCTTTAAAAGGGAACATAGAGCAGCAAGAGCATGAGGCATAGAAAGATGGGGTCACCTTAAGATGAAGAATCAGTGGCCCTCTCTCAGTTCAAATCAGAAGGATAGAACCACTATTATTGATTAGAATTATTTTTACTCAGGCAAAACATTACAACACTGGATCCTAAGCTACAGGTGAGGCATACAAAACTACAAGTGTCTATTATTTTCATATATAAACAACCTTTAGTATCTCAACTAGAACCAAAGCAAAACAAAAAAAATCATGGTTAAGTAACCAGCAAAGGAAGAATGCACCTTTTTGGAATTTTAAAGTATCAAGACATTAAAAGTTCTCTTTTGCCTTCAATACTACACACATTAGGGGAGGTAGCTGCAGTTTTATTGCATAGTGGGCTCAAATTCGCCTTTTCTCGATCATATAAACTACCCCCATCATCTCTTATCACCGGATCAATCTATTTATACAATGGAGCTGCCCTGGTTATCACTCAACAAGAATGACCATCCAAGGACAGATCAATAGGTATCACAGGATTAAAAAGGATTCTAGAGACAACAGGGAGGATCCAACTTGATACCCACAGGTGCCTTGATTGCTCAAAGGCACACTTATTCCAGCCAAAGTTAATCATCATCGCCCCAGCACGAACGCCACCGCCAAAGACAAAGCGAAATGGCGAGAATGCCCCCGGCGGGGCAGGCTATTTACGAGCAGTGGCACGAAATGGGAGTAACTATTCATTCCAGCAGTAACTTTTTTTTATCCGACGGACGAGGTCGTTACAGGGGTCGACCCGACGGCCCAGATCCGATCAAGCGACCCGATCCGATGGCCAGGAATCCCAAATCGTTGTGGTGCAGCCTGAGGAGCTTCTATTCTTATTTCTGGATGGATGGATGGATCAATATAGCCATGGCCATGTCCCATACAGTAGCCGAAGCAGAGGAGCAGGAGGAAGATGGAGCTCACCGAGGAAGGTTGTAGCCGAGGCAGTACTCAGTGCACGCCGGGGTTGCGCGTGAACGCCGTCCAACCAGCAATGAACCGCGTCGGAGTTGCGCCTTGCACCGTCCCGCCGACGAGCACAAACGCACCAAAAAACCTGTATAAGAAAGGCATCGTTATTTATCAGAAACAATTATTTAGTAATTACTATTTAGCAGAATGACTAATAGGTAAGACATATAGGTGCAAAGATCTCATGCTCTCATGGTTGAGCCTCTTTTTTTTGAGAAAAGACACCCCCGAGTCAATTAGCTCACCTAGCGGTAGCCCAAGAGCGAGCTTGAGTGGAGTATTACCTAACCGACATTGCTTACCCCATATTCATTTATAAAGTATATTTAATCTGTATGCTCTGTACACATTTATTCGATGCGGTTACTCTATACTAAACATATCTGATCCAACAGCCGAAACAGCCGTAGATTAGGAGCTGGCCTATTGGAAAATGCAACTGATTCATAAGTAGATCTTTAAGCACCCGTAGGATGGTATATTAGCAATAGTGCTAAGCATTTTTTAGATAGCAAGCTTGATGAAATTAAGGATTTTAGGTTATTTTTCAATTATAATGCCCAGCAAAGGTTTAAAGATTTTTTGTTTTAGCTGTCCCATGACAATCTGCACTAAAATCCTATTACATCCACGAGCACATTAAAGAAAGAGAGTTACCTAGCCCACGATCGGAGGCGCAGGAGCATCCAAAGGTCCGCTCCATTAGAGAGGAGTGGCAGGCAGGGAAAGCCGACGCTAACGAGGAGCCCACCCAGCCTGCCTGCATGAGGAAAAAACCAAGCGCATGCATGAGAGGGAAGGTAAGTGAGAGTGGGAAGAGCAAACTGAAGCAGCCTGAGCTCTGAGAGAGCTCGGTGGATGCTTCATCTCTTATTTTTGGATGGATGGATGGATCAATATAGCCATGGCCATGTCCCATACAGTAGCCGAAGCAGAGGAGCAGGAGGAAGATGGAGCTCACCGAGGGAGGTTGTAGCCGAGGCAGTACTCAGTGCACGCCGGGGTTGCGCGTGAACGCCGTCCAACCGGCAAGGAACCGCGTCGAAGTTGCGCCTTGCACCGTCCCGCCGACGAACACAAACGCACCAAAAAACCTGTATAAGAAAGGCATCGTTATTTATCAGAAACAATTATTTAGTAATTACTATTTAGCAGAATGACTAATAGGTAAGACATACAGGTGCAAAGATCTCATGCTCTCATGGTAAATCCTATAATTAACCAGGGTCATCATTATTATTAATCACAATCCACAGCTACAAAACCAAGAAAAGCCTTAGTGATCATGAAGGGCATGAATGATTAGCAAAAAGTGGAACGGGCTGATGAAAGATACACAGAGTGAGAGACATGAGATCCTCACAGTAGCACCACCATGTTTAGAGACTTGCAGCTCCGGCTTGCTGCTCAGCCGGCGGACACGACACCGAGCTCTCACTGCATCAACGACTCGGTTGTACGCTATATGGAGCAGCAGAAAAAAGGAGATCAGAACTATATATATGGACATCTATGAGAGAGGGGAACCTGAGATGCAGTACCTGAGCGCACGCGCAACACGAGTACAACAACCGCACACGATGGTGACTTCAACGGAGCAGCAGCGTGAGCCGTGACTTGCGCTTTTGCCGTCGACGGCGACAACACCCATCAACCCAGTCATGCTCGACTTCACGCACACGAACGAGCAAGGGTTACACCGTGTCCATGCTCCCGCTGGACGGCGCCGCCAGTTCCACCGCCTCGTGCGCTGACTGGCACATGGTGGTGAAGAGGTGGCTGGGCGTGGAGGTATCTTCCAAGTGGAGAGCTCCCAATTGAAAACACATCAAGCAAAGAATCAGAAAATAGAAGAACCAAACAATATAGTTAGCAGTAAAACACCAATTCCTCATATAATCAGAAATTGGAAATTGGGAGCCAACTGGATAATCAAGAATAACATTTTGATTCGCAGAACTGCAACCACAATAAGCGCAGACCCTCGAAGCTCTTTTTCTAATCAACCATGTGACTTATCTGGCATGTGATTATATGGGTAAGCAAGGACCAAATTAATCTAGCACTTGAAAACAACACTTTGATGCAAATAACTGCAACCATGACGTAATTCAAATAATTGGAGCAGGCATAGATCCCACATCTTCTACTTAACCAACCATGCGACTTTGCTGATCCCGAATGTAAACTGTAATGCACCAAATTAAACCAGAGGGCACATAGTTTATTGCATCCAAACCTAAGCCTAACCCAAGGAAGAAATTGGACCAGACCAAACTAAAGCCCACATAATTCACTCTGCTCACCTTCCTGGCAGCACATCCATAATCCCAAACACTAATCCCAATCCACATCATAAGAGAACCTCCTAATTACTAAATGACTTCAAGAATCTAAGCAGAACCAAGTCCCTTGTAAACAACAAAGGCACACTTTATGCAAACCAGCTAAAGCTAACAAGGCAGCAACAAATGTCCATTTTTTTGGAACCTAGTCAAACCACCGATTCAAAAGATTCCAATATTTGGAACCTAGCTAAAGCCTTCTATCTCCCATCGATTCCAATCAAGGTAGCACAAAAGGCCCCCAAAAGTGCCATCTTTGGAACCTAGCCAGACCATCCAGCCAAAAAAAAACTCCTATTACTTGGAATCTGGCCATACCAAAGAGCACAAAGGCCCCAATCTTTGGAATATAGTAGTCCTAATCCAACAACATCTCTGGACAGAGAAGACCAAAAACCTACAAGCATAGAACCTTCACATTGTGGTCTTTAGTTTGCCGTACTCACCGGAAAAGGAGGAGGCCCAGTCCGATGCGCCCCTGCAAGGTTGTACCTCATGGCCAGCAGGAAGCGGAGCCACGCATGGGCACGAGGGAGGAGACGAAGAGGAGCCGCCGGAGTGCACCAGAGCCGCGCCGGCGACGAAGACAATGCCCAGCCCGAAACCCTAGCCACGGGCCATGGCTACAGGGACTCGCCCATTGCCTGTAAGTCGCCACCGCCGCCGGGATGGACGCGGGAGAGGAAGAGACGTGCGGCGCGACTATGCGCTGGGGGTAGAGGAGAGAGGCGTGGGGGAGGAGGAGGCCGACCCCCTGGGCCACGCCGCCCGCGCCGCTTTCCATACGCCGCCGCCTTTGCCTCGCCTCGC
>NW_024117293.1:0-7513 GCF_003073215.2 Triticum urartu | reverse complement strand
TCGGGGAGACCCCGAGCTAGTCGGCATGAAGGACGACATCCCTCTCCCTCGGCGAGGCCGCCGGGGAGATCCCGATCCAATTGGGATGGAGTACGCCATCCCACCTCTCACTCTCTCTCTCTCTTTGTTTGATGATATCGTCGTTGCCCCGACACCCTTGCCGTAGAGTTGGCCGTGCAGGCTGTTGTTTGGGTACGAGCATGGTCATAGGTGGTGAGCTGTCGGGCGACACAGAGGAGTGCGTGGAAACTGCAAAGCTGGCGCAGAGGTCATCGAGAGTGACACAACCCTAGCAGTAGCCATAGGTGGGTAGCAATTGGACGTTGTGCGACATGTCGTTCTGCTGCTGTTGGGGGAGGCTGAGATGACCGGTCTACTCTCCTCGCTGGAGCTCAAACCATCATTCCACTGATGGCCTCTGTACCGTCGCCTCTGAGCATTCTGTGCATGGGAGAAGACGAGCGCGTGAGAATGAGGCGAGACAACGCTCTAGTTTTTTTTGCGCATATTTACCTGGTGGGCCCATTGGGTTAGGTCAACGTGGCTACAATCCAAGCATTTTCAAGTGACTCGTTGGTGGGTCAATGCTAACCATGCAAGCTTAGGACCTAAGAGGAAGAAACTTACATAGTTTTGGGACCCACAACTACTGTTTCAAAGTTATAGGACTAAACTGACACACCTTTGATAGTTTTACGAACCAAAAGTGCAGTTTCGAAGTTATAGGACTAAACTGACACACCTCTGATAGTTTTAGGACCCAAAAGTGCAGTTTCAAAGTTATAGGACTAAACTGACACACCTCCGATAGTTTTAGGACTTATGATGCATTTTACTCTTTAAATTAATATACTCCCTTCGTTTCAAATTACTCGTCGTGGTTTTACGAGTAAGTTGGAACGGAGGAAGTATATATGACTGTTTGGATTGTGACTATCTTTGCCATATATTGCCACATAATTTTTATCATATTTGTCACACTTGCCTTAGTTAGTTGCTCAAATTGTTAGCAACACTTTGGCTTTTCTAAGAGATTCTTATCATACTTTTTGTGTCTATTACATGTGGGGTTCACTGCTCATAAATAAATCCTTGCCTTAGGTGTGGCTAGAACCAAACACCTATCTAACTTGATCAAACTTGCCTAAGTTTAGGTGTGACAAAATATGGCAAAGTGTGGCTGGAAACCAAACAGCCTCGACAGCACATCACACTTCTGTTCAGTAACATCACCTTGACAAGCTGAATCAGGCGGAGCTCGTTAGCATCTGTCAAACTACAGGGTGTTTGCTGACTGTCAGTAACACTAATTCAGACTTGTGTTCAGTAAAAATTGTAGGAGCAGGAGCTGACTGTAAGCTACAGAGTAGAGTTTGCTTGCCCTGTAGAGTGTAAAGCCACTTCTACCTGGATCAGCAAGCAAATGTGACTTATTCCATCCTCCTCTTCCTTGACCTCGCTGTCGCTGCCGCCGGTGGAGCTCCACCTCCATTGCCTTCTCGACGCCGTGGTCTTCGTTGAGCAGTTGAGCTCGAGGTCTCGGCTGCCGGTGAAGCTCCGTTGTCTGCCCTCCCGAGGCCCGAGCCCCGTCTTCTTTGAGCTGGACACACCTCGAGCCCTGCGTCACTTTCTCGGACACGTTTGCAAAAACATTTGTAGATGACCCAAAAAAAAATAGCCAGGCGCATGTGTCATGCGCCGGTACCATCAGACGATGGCGGCCGTGGGTTGTTGATCTTTACCAAGTTTTTGATGTTGCTGAATGTGCATACCGCACATGCCACCGCCACGGCAGGAGCCTGATCTGGCTCGTGCCTTGTCGGGTGTGCTTCCATTTCTTTTCTTTTTTGCCTTGTGAATTATACCATGGGCCAATCAATGGACATGAGCGCACCCTCTCTTCTGGTGCTCTGTGCTGTATAGCCTAGTCAGTGCCTCAGTGGTTGACATGTCATTGTTGCGGGATAGATATGCATGCATACGTACATAGTACATACTCGCTTCATCCTATACTGTAAGACGTTTTTTAACTCTACTAGATCAAAAAACATCTTACATTATGGGACGGAGGGAGTACTTACATACATATGTACCCCTAAAAAAGGATATGCGTACACGCATACTAATAGAGCAGAATACGCGTCTCGGCACATCGCTAACACCGTAGTCTCATTAACACCAGATTGAATCCCTGCCCTGTGAATTCCCAAGAGCCAAAAAACACCAGCTACAGCTCCCTCCCTGTACATGTGTTGGCAGTTTCATCCATACCATACACACAGCCAGGCACAGGCAGGCCGACGCTCAGACCAGAGACAGAGAGTCGTCCCTACTCCCTCCGTTCCAAATTACTCTTCGCGGAAATGGATGCATCTAAAACTAAAATACATCTACATACATCCATACCTGCGACAAGTAATTTGGAACGGAGGGACCATGATTTGGTTTGGTTTTGGTCCAACACGATTCAGTAATAATTCAGGTAGTTAGTTGGTTGCTATACCTATACATACAGCAGACCTTCTTACCCTGCCACCACCAACATCTTGCCTTGCATCACTTCAGAAAAAAAAAACATCTTCCATCAAAATGGCATTGCAGCAGCAGAGTGCTGTTCCTCTCAAATCAGGGACACACCAAGCAAGGAAAAAGCCCGACAAATGTTGTCTTGTTAGGCTGGTGCTGGAACACACCAACCAAATTACCACCCATTCATATTCATTCATTCATTGCCACATTTCTTCTCTTCTGTTTGGCCATCTATCTCGGCTCGACGACTCATCGGCCGCAAGCAGGCCGGGTCTCCAGCACGCTTCTGTTTTGGCACTTCACAAGCTGAATCAGGAGGAGCTCATGAACCTCTCACACAGATGGCCCTATTCGCAGAGCCTTCTTTCACAAGGTGCATCAGGAGGGTCATAACACACAATGGAATGGTTAGATGAACAAGACTCCCTACATTTTGCAGCCAAAACTGTAGGAGCAGAGCTGCTGGCAGACGAGCCTCCGGTGCCCTTTTTGCAGCACTTCGCAAGGTGAATCAGGAGGAGAGCAACACGGAACATAACGGTTGGTTAGACCAACAGGACTCGGTATCATTTTGCAGTCAAAACTGTAGGAGGAGCGGCTGGCTGTCAACAAGCTACAGGGCAGTGTTTGCTTACCCTGTACCAGAGGAGGCACCACCAGCCACTTCTTCCTGGACCAGCAAGGAAATGTGACTTCTTTCAACTCAACTAGGGATCTAACAACCAGACTAGCCTACCTAGCATAAGACCACATAGTACAGACCAACAGCGACCGGTCGACCGGCTCCAGCGCCCGGCCTTCGACGGTCCAGGATAACTAACAACAGACAGACAGACAGACAGTAAGCTGGAGCACAAGTTACAACACACCATGGCTGGCTAGCTCATCAGGACTTCCCCAGCTCGGATGACGGCAGGTCCCACACGTTGATCACTTCTGGCCAAAAAAGGGAAAGAAAAGAAAACATTATTAAGGCGGAAGACATGGCCTGAAAATAACTAGCAGCGAAGCAGATCTGTAGAATTCACTCCCCGCAGCCCAAGGTTCAGTTCTGTTGAATAAAGCATGGACAAGAAATGAACAAGCATATGTTTTGGCACAGGCACACAGGAAGATTCATGGTTGACAAACTAGTCACCGAGCATGGAAAAGACTACCAAGAAAAGTTGTTTCAGTAAGCGGTAAACACGGCCTGAAAATAGGAGATAACATAGTTGCAGCACCCTGGCAGAAACAAGATTTGTAGAAACTAGATACCGCATCCCAGGGTAGGTTCAGTTAAACATAGCATGCAGGATACATGAACAAACATAACTGTAGAGTTGTTTCAGTAAGTTAGCACAGGCACACGTACAGGAACCCAGGACGAAAGCCAAGACAAATTGGCAAACTAGTCACCAGGTATGGAAAAATATATAGATCATCGAATGGGGATATGGCGCAGCCGTATTATAACACATACAGACTAAGCAGAAAAAGAGCAAATATCTTTGTACGGAACTGAAAACGTGCTCTGTAAAAGAATAACATGGTATTCATATTCCTATGCAAATAAAACATGGTTTTCATATAAACAGAAAATAATGGAAAATAGTCGGTCCACCTAAAGAAATGACCTGCGCTTATATCACTAAATGACATGATGTTGCTGTAATCCATGTGGGCATGCAAATGACTCTTGGAACCATTTCAGAAAAGAAAATTAAATAATGCCTCCAGCAGTACAGGCAGTACAGGCAGCTATCATGCATATGTGGCTTGGTCCAAAAGTTCAACGGAATATCAGCATACATATTAATCGAGCGGCCAGGAATGTGCACCCAAGTTAACTAATCTACACAAGCTTCATCCACATATATATATGGTAAAAATTTGAGACAAACCAGGCTGGCAACGCTCCAGTTTCAGCAAGAACAAACATAAAAGCTGGGAAAGGAAATTTGCACATTTCCAGAAGTGAAGTGGGAGAGCTTACCTAATGGTATCTTGTCAAACGCACCACCATATAGGATGCCATCATCACTGGGAATTCCCTGGTGAAATGAGAAACCGTTTAAATATCTTACTTAAAGAGATAACGACAAAAAGGTATGAATACAGGACAGAAATGCAATGCTGGGGATCACAGTTAGAGAAGAACAATGACGAAGTGCGGTACTGAGAGATGCCAATAAGAGCATGAACAGACTGATTTGGTAATTACCCCTTGAGCATGTGACTATATGGGCAAATCATTGGTGAGAAGCGCAACCCCTAGTATTAAAGAAAGTTGTACAGTAACAGTTACCCTCTCTAGCTAGTTTACTGGCTGCACGAAGAATAATGAACGAAAATGAGGGCACAGATATATTCTTTCAAAACAGCCATCTCACCTGTGCATTGACAGCTCCCATCCCAGTCCACCTATTCCCGGAATGTGGTGGAACCGATGAAGAAGATGCTGGGATGTTAGTCTGATGGTCAGGAAAGCTTGCGGCTTGCTCGTCTTGAGAACACATACGTTCTGGCAGAAAATTATCCACGTGTAAGGCATCACTTCTGTATAGTGGACATGTTCAAATGTAAAAGATTGCCCTCTCCCCCCCTGAGATTTGCGACAAAAAGAATGATGAAAGAAAGCTTACTTGGGTTCTAAGAACTCTCTGGTACCAGGCTGCTCTGCATAATCATCATCATCGTCGTCGTCATCCAAATTAATTATAGGAATCATCATTTGGCCATTGTCCAGGCTGCGAAGTGTAGCTTGTCTCTTTGCAGCCCGGTCCATTTGCCCATCCTTCAACTGGCCCCCATCAACTGCAGATTTATTAACTGAATCATCTGTTAGTAGCATCTGTTCACCGTTCAGATCACAATGATCCAAGTCATGCACAACTGTAACATGATCTAGAAGCATTTGTTCCTCCTTTATCTGGTGATTAACGTCTGCAGCACGATCAGGTAGGAATTGCTCATTCTCCACCTGCTCCTCCCCATCTTGCTTTAGCATTGTTTCCTCATTGTTTAAAAGCATTTGCTCGCCCTCCTGCTGTTGATCACCCTGTCCATGCTCATCGGCTATCTGATTTATAAGCATCTGCTCGCTGTTCTGGTAGTTCCTATCCAAATCATGCATGACAATACCCTGATTTAGAAGCACCTGATCATCCTCGAACTGTTGGTTTTCATCTGCACGTTTATCTTGAACTTGAGTATCTGGAGGATCAGAGTATGCTTGCTGACTCATCTGACCAACTAAATCAGGCAGAGAATCAGAAGCATGTTCTTCAGGAGGATCACCGGGAATCTCAGTCACTTCACAGCTCTCACGAGTTCCGTCGACATTGAGGTCAAAAATTTGATACCAAGCCGGCAGCTCTTCTTCATCTCTAGTAGGATCACCATCAGCAGCTTCAATTTCAATTTGTGGAGTTTCCTCGACAAGTTCAGATTCATGTTCAGTTTGCGGAGCCTCCATTTCACCTGCCACTTGAAGTTCAGTTCCAAGCTCAATTTCCATTTGTGGAGTTTCCTCGACAAGTTCAGTTTCAGGTTCACTTTGCGGAGCCTCTATTTCACCTGCCACTTGAAATTCAGTTCCAAGTTCACTTTGCGGAGCCTCCATTTCACCTACCACTTGAAGTGCACTTCCAAGTTCACTATGCAGAGCCTCCATTTCACCTGCTACTTGAAGTTCAGCCTCAGGTTCACTTTGTGGAGCCTCCATTTCATAGGCAACTTGAAGTTCAGCCTCAGGTTCACTTTGTGGAGCCTCCATTTCATCGGCAACTTGAAGTTCAGCTTCAGATTCACTTTGTGGAGCCTCCATTTCACTTGCAACTTGAAGTTCAGCTTCAGGTTCACTTTGTGGAGCCTCCATTTCACTTGCAACTTGAAGTTCAGTTTCAGGTTCACTTTGAGGAACCTCCATTTCACCTGCAACTTGAAGCTCAGTTTCACGTTCACTTTGCGGAGCCTCCACTTCATCGGTACCTTGAAGTTCAGTTTCAAGTTCACTCTGCGGAGCCACTATTTCAGCTGCAACTTGAATTTCAGTTTCAGGTTCACTCTGCAGAACCTCCATTTCATTTCTAACTTGAAGTTCAGTTCCAAGTTCACTCTGCAGAGCCTCCATTTCACCTCTAACTTGAAGTCCAGTTTCAGGTTGACTTTGCGGAGCCTCCGTTTCACCTCTAACTTCAGAACAACCACTGTTGTCAGCCACTGGTTCAATCAGGCATGCATCCACACGCGCAACGCCCGCCTCCGTGTCCTCCTCGACGTCGCTGAGCTGGGGCTGCGTGTGCCCCGGTTCCTCATCAGGCTGTGATGGATGAACATCCACCATGGACAGTTGGTGGCTGGCATTTATTTCAGCAGCATCAGCATCAGCATCATTCAAGCCAGCAACAGCAGCAGTCTCATCGTCCTGACCATTGTCCTCTGTTTCCATCTCTTCATATTCATAGGTGACACCATCATCATCTTCACCATGATCATCTGATTCCACAACCTCCTCATACTCATACTCTGCCTCTTCATCTTCATGTCTGGCACCATCATGCTCTGGTTCCACCGCAGCTTCATCTTCACGGCCGGCACCGTCAGTCGCCTCCACCATCACCACCTCCGAGCGAGGAATCTTTGGATCCATTGGCAGTTCATCGACATCATCGCCGTCCACATCACCGTCGCGGCTGGCAACAGTTGCAGGCTCTGCTGGCACCTTGCTCTGATCCAGATCGCCACTGCGTGGCTGATCGAAATCACCACCGCGTGGTCGCCAGTCTGGATCCCTCCGGCCGCCGCTGTAAGAGCTCCTGGGCCTGGTTCTGCTCCGGCTCCGGCTTCTACTCCTGCTTCTGCTCCTCCGCTTGCGGTCCAGTCTGCGGTCAACAGAGGGCCGGCGGTCATCGATGGGGGCCGGCCGGCGGTCGTCGCTGGAGGCCCGGCGGTCGTTCTGCGAGTAGGAGCGTGACATGGCGGGTCTCCTCTTCTCGTCGTA
>NW_024117292.1:0-10444 GCF_003073215.2 Triticum urartu | reverse complement strand
CCCCGCACGCGCCTCCGCCCAAGCTCGTCGGCGGCCACAGCACCGCCCTTACAACCTCGTCGTCGGACACCTTTTGTTGCCGGCCACCTCTACCACCTCGACGCACCAACCCCAAGGTGAGCTAGCTAGGGCCTCCCCTTTCGAAGGCACGTGCGGAGATGCATCCGGTTTGTGAAGGGGATGTGGGGCCCGTTCCTCCATTGGCCTTGAAACTTGTCGCGCTCGTGAGGTTCTATTCGAAGGAACGTGCCATGTCGTGGACTTTTTTGGGGGCCACCAGTCATATTCCATGCATTTCCAAGGGTTTATGCAGGAAATTCACTCTAGAGGGGATATTAACATGAATGCCTAGCAACCAAGCAAGAACATCGTTCTAGTTCTCGTCTAATCTATAGAGCGACTCACGACATAATTGTTGCAGAGCGAAGCCATGAAAATTGGAACTAGCAAATCATCGAGAATCGAATCAAATGGTCTTTCCGCACTTAAGATGATCACCGTTTGACCATCAATAATCAATTAAAAATTCAATGATCTTTTGTACTCAACTTTTTTGGTAAGTTACACAGAGGGTCTGGTGTCACGATGTGTCTTTCGTTTGTTATACTGAGCTGGAAATCAATCAACACGTCCCCGTCGTTGGTTGAGTTCATAGTGGCTTCTTTGTCATGGCTTGAAGCAGTATTCGCTTTAGGCATGATCATATATAGATGTGTGATGAGCGCAACAAATGCTGACAACTATACCATTTATGGTAGAATTGAATGGCCACAATGATTGATGGCATGTGGTGTCTGGTGAAAAAATGATGTCCTGCCACACACAACGTTTCACTCCCTGTTCTTCTATATACATATCTAGCTTCCCCATGTAGCAAGATCGCGTCTAGTTGCTAGGGCAGAATGCCAGAGTGTAGGAGAGCGATACTGATAGGCACTTTGGATGCGCCAATGGTCACATAGCGTGTTCTGGCAGGGAATGGGATGCATCAGAAATTTAGAGTTGGAGACGAGTAAACAAAAGAGTGCGGACAGCACTGGTGGAACTAGCAGATGCCGATCACATGGCGGCTCTACGTTGCCAGTTGAGTTCGGCACAGATTACTCCCCACCGTTGAGCCGTTGATTTCATCACTCAGGTATCTAGCTGCTCAAGCTAAGCATGGTCAGGTTTCCAACACGTGAAGTGCGAGAAAGTCTGCGCATTCTCTCCATGTCACTCGGTTAAATGGAATCATGACTTTAGAGAGAGAAGACAGGATTATTTGCATCTATTGATCCTCACCTATCAGCTTACAAGACACTCTGAACACTATGGTACAAGCACCTAGTGTAGTGAGCGCAACTAGGCAGCAGGAGAGTAAAGCTCACAGTTTGTTTGCTTGGATAAAAAAGGTTTTCTCCCTACCGAAACTCAAACCATAAGATTAAGGCCACAAAAGGCACTGGATGCAATGCAACAGCTTAGTTCGACCATACTAGATATATCTTAACCAAGAATGACAAAAGATCCAACTGTGTGAAATTAACAGGTAGCCACTGACCAATCAAATGGAAATGGAAAACAGAAATGCTCTGGTACTCGAGCAAGCGAATCGCCTTACCTGACAAACATAGCAGGCTGCATCAACACTGCCACCAAAATGAACAAGTAATTTTACTCCCACACAAACATATGCAAATATATTCCACCAACAATATTAGTCGGTCCTCGCTATCAACCACATCTGAAACCATGTCAACGAATGGAAACAACACCACCTTAAAGTATCCACACGAGAAGGCTCCTTTATATTTGTATTAACAGAAGAGCAAAAAGATATAGCTGTATGATTTCAGCGATCCAAATCCGCACTACCCTGCCCAATCGGCACACATCCTGTCTCCTTCCACTCACTACCCTGGCTACAACTCTCTGGCTGCTGGTTTTCTTCATCAGAACGCAGAGCTCAGGGCACCACGTGCTGCCTGTTGTTTCAACTCCTGGGATTTTCCACTTCCACGGAAGTACATGTACACTTGCTGCATGTTGAGTCAGACAGGTCGATGATCAAGAGACAGGAATAACATGAGCTGCAATGTAAGATCTTCAAAAAAAATAGAGGTAAACCACACCCACCTGAATGACACCTATGCTCAGCAGTGATTCAAGGCAGAACAATCCAAATCCAACAAAGTAAAATATCTGCCAAATGAAAATTCCACAAAAATATATGTCAGTAAGGGGTTAAATAAGACTGGCAGACCCAGTAACCACTTCCAGATGCAATCTACCAAGTAAACCCCTGATACTCATGCGTGTGAGGTATAGTGCACTATGTCTGTTTCAAAATGCAAGGATTTTCTTGTCTAGCCAGTGGACTCTGCCGGCACTGAGGCAGCATCAAGCAGCACAATCTTTGGGGAAAACATAGAACATGGGCTGCGTAAGAGGAAGATATGGGCATATTGCTACATAAACAAATTAAGCAGCACAATCATTGGTTTAAAATATAGAGCATGGGCTGGGTAAGACGTAGATATAGGCAAATGGCTACATAAACAAATTAGTCCAGGCTAATTGGATAAACCTGTAATGAAGACTTACCCCAACAATAAGGCTCTTGGTTATGACATCAATGGCAGGCAAAATCCCACTACAGCATCAAAAAGCAAAGTAATTTAGTTAATAAGATCAAAATAAAAGTTTTAATGCGTTCTCAACAAAGAGTAAATGTTATGGTAGAAAGGTCTAAATCTGAATATGATAACATGGAGGGTAAGAATTTATTCCAAGCAAAACTTACGAGTGACATGAATGACAAGAAACACAACAATTTCAGTCTGCATTAGCAATTTACCATGTACCTGGTATAAAATTTTACTCCTGTGTGTTAAGTTCCAGGATAAAAAATTATGCTTCTTCCATGATCCTTTGCAGAGGTCAACATTGACCACAACTCAGGCAAAAAGGCAAACAATCGGTTCAGGAACATGTTACTTGACAACTAGTATATAACAGCCGCTCATGTATATAATTTTTGGATTTGCTCCCGTATTTCTCACATGCCACTTATGTACTCCCTCCGTCCGGAAATACTTGTCATCAAAATGAATAAAAAGAGATGCACCTAGAACTAAAATACGTCTAGATACACCCCCTTTTATCCATTTTGATGACAAGTATTTCCGGACGGAGGAAGTATAGCCTTTATAGCTGCATGGATGTGTTGACGCCAGTGTAAACTCCCCTGCTTGTAGTTAACCACGTTTGGTGTGTGCCTGTTTCTTTCCATATTTGAGTTCCACATTAAATCTATATATCTAGTTCATTGATTATCTTTGTTAATTGTGTATTCTAACTTCTAACAACATCTTCAGACAAACCATTCAATGAAACAACTTACTTTTTATGAAAAGGTCACATAATCTTTTACGGACAAAACAGAAACTATGACCATGGAAATGCATAACCCCTCACATCTATACCCGTTTACTGACTTACAGCCCGCACGGCAAACCATGGTGCACAAGAAAAGAATATGAGACTTACGTCAAAGAATTTCCTTTGAAAGGGAATGGGGGAGACACAGCTGACCACACACAGAAGATTATGTGAATCTGGAAATGGACAAAGATGATCAGTAGGGTGTGCAGTTGAGGATAGGTTGAACCTTTCATTTAATGCTAAGATGTGGCCGCATGAAACCACTAGTAAAGTGTATCTTACCATGTAAAATAGGAAAAACCACCCAAACTTCAAAGCACTCTCAGTTCTGCGACAGGCATTATAATAAACAAGATATGGTCACATGACATATTTGGAAAGGTGAATTTCTTTCATATAGACAATAAATTCTCAATGCATATACCCTACCTCATCGCATTATAAAGAGGGCGATACCATAACACATAAGCCCCAGGGACACCAGAAATGAAGTAGATAATGGCAAGCAACCAAACCATGACACCTGTTAAAGCAGAGATTTGTATTAGTTTCGCGAAGTTAATATAGTGATAGCAACTGCTATATCAGATGTGCACAATAAGATACACTTTAGCTATACCTTCTCCCTTAATCCATGCAGTTGTGGTCGCTATGATATTAAAGAAGAGGCAGAGAGCAATTCCTGCATGAGATCCAAATTTTACAAAAATTACACAAAATCCATAAAAAAAGCTATATATCAAATTGCTTCTCCACCAGATTAGCTCTTGGTCCACTAATCAAATGAAGATGGTAGATCCCTTTGCAGGTATTTGAGGAATTCAAACTTATTTGCTTCTCATGTTCATAATCACATCATTCGTGCAAAATATGACAGGAAGTTGCAACATAAATACTTGTTAGTGAATTTGTATTAGGATCTAATAAATGTCCAAAATGATAGTCGGCATTGTTAGGATAATCCTTGTGTCCTGTAACCCCTCTCTCTTTGGTTACTTAATAATTAAGAAAGATTAGAAGCTGTAATAGCTAGCTGTAGACTCCAGGATAAGGTAGCTATGAGCTGTATGAGCAGGTCGGCAGGGACTGGCTTCATGAAGAAGGTGATGGAAATGGTTTTGTCTGCCTGTGTACTGTAGCGCCACCTTACTGTACTGCCGTCTTACTGTAGTGCCAGGAACACTAACACCAGCCTAGAACTCCTATAAATAGGAGGGTACATCTTGTGTAACACAAGCTTGTAGTGTATCAACAAAGAAAATGGCTTTTGCTGTGTGAGGCAGCAAGTCACCTAAACAGCTTGTGTACTTGTGCAAGTTGTGAGAAATAACAGATAGCGATAGAGTGTGAGTGAGAGTGAGAGAGAGGAGGGTTTCAGTGCTGGTGATGTGTGTGTGTGTGTGTGTGTGTGTGATGTCAACAAAGCCTCAGTGCTAGTAGTAGTTTTGCGTGTGTGCTTGAAGCATATCTCAGGAAGAGGGGGAGTTGAGTGATTCAATTCCAACAGGCATGCAGGCGCCACCAGGCTCCAGTGGCCACCTGTGCAGCTCCGGTCAGACCGCGCAGAGAGACTGACACGTGTTACAATTATGTTGCCCGTTGCAGGGAAATTGGAAAATGTTATCTGCATCACTAGTGTTTGAGATAAGCCGGATTAGATCTGGAAGAAGAGGAGGATCAGTATTACTGGCAGATCGCCGATGAATATGACCACTGGCTACTCACTGCTCATGTGATCTGGCTGTGGTCATGCAAGAAGGAAAGGAGTGAGAGAAAGGAGTAGTAACTTGTTGTGGCTTTGGAGCGACGGGAATCAAGAGGCATTGTGTGTCTCTGTTTTTGTCATGTTGCTGTTGGACTCCAGTTCAGGTTGCTGGGCTGATCTTTACAAGTTACAATGGCTCTTCTGACACTACTGTGGCTGATCTGATCTATGGTGTGGACTTGTGGTGCTGTTAACTATGCTGGTACTTTTAGTTGGTCGTTAGCCATGCTTGTCCAGCTACTTGGCTTTGTTGATCTGCCTGCTGTGGAGGCTTGGGGATGGTACAACCGGAGGCAGCGAAACCGAGAGGACCAAGAGAATGGAGAGGTGATGGAGCCCAAGGCTTGGGACATGTAAGTAGAGGAGGTAGGCACCCGGCTTTGGAGGTTTGAGGAAGAGGCGGTGGAGGCCAGGACTGCATTGGTATAGGTGGGAGACATGATCCTGTTGTTGGAGGTGCTTCACGTGATAATAGAGAACACCCTCCAGGCTTCTGCATCATATGAAGCACACAGTTTGATATGGCGATCCAGTATTCGTAAGTCCTTGATACGCCAGCAGAAACTCAATCATGGTGGGTATGGTGGCTGGTACTGGTGGTGCGGTCAAGGCATGGAGGCAAATCTCAGCAAAGGCAGAGGTCTCTTCGAGTGTATTAGAAAATAAAAGATGGCCAAGGTTGTTATTTTATGTCAATCTTGTGAGGAAGTGTTGGGAGAATTAAGGTATGTTTAGACTGCCCAAACTGCACCATACCAAATTTCTGGTCATGACCAAAAGATTGGTCTTTGTTTGGATGGTGGGAAAACTTTTGGGCATGCCGATGCCCCCAATGTTCTTGCCAATATTGGCCAACTCATGGGCAAGCAAAAAACTTGACCAAATTTTGGCTAGACAGATTATTGGCAGGCAAACATGGGCCACAACCCAACAGAACCTTTGTACCAGAGAACCCAGGTTCGCAATCTATTGAGAGACCATATTAGATTCTGGATGTAAACTTGTAATCCTTACAATAAAGGGATTGGAGGTCCCGTGGAACACCACGTAATTATTTCCCAAAATATTCAAAAGTACTCCAGCAAAAGAAAAGGTAATGGCAGCACAACATATTCATATCAAACACCAAAGTTTTCACATTACCAGAGCTTACCCAAAAATGATGAAAATGCAAGGTACTGCATTTTTTGTAGATGGATGGGTATCTCATTTGAAATATTGTGATGAATGAGAGGGAAAAAGGGTGGCCAGTTTTTGTCTTCTATGACAATGCCAGCTGAAAATGAAACAAAGAAGTGATTAGGAGAAGTATAATTGTGCAAACATACTGCTAGGGAAACCATACAAAGTACAAAACTAAATTTGCTCTTGCCAGAAGAAATGACAATTGTTTATTTTCGGACATCCCAAAATTGGAGCCTTGAAATGACCAATTCTAAATTATCAATCTAAGAAAAGGATCATTGTCAGCAAATATTACCAATAACCATGCAGGTTGCAGTGTGACATACTGATAACCCTGATGTCCCATCCCATGTCCTAAACTCTAAATGTCTATGATGCCCTTTTATGAACAATTCCGAAACACTGTGAACTCCTCTCAAAATGAGTGGGCAGGCTACAGTTTCTTGGTACACACTTCCAGGTGCACAAATTGCTTTCATCAAGCATGGTTCTGTCTTCAATTTTTTATGCCAGAGACGTGAACAAAACAAAACTATTAAAGCTATTCAGCAAAAGGAAAGAATGCGGGTTGTACCTCGCGACGCAGCCTCTTCCTTCCTTTTCAGTTCCTAGGGCAGAGAGACAAACAAAGAGGAATCAGATCAGCAGTTCGAGAAGGAACATCTCATATGGTAAATAAAACATGTATCCACATACATGGAATACACTACAAAGAGACAATCTTTCTGTGATTTAAAATACTATGACATCTCACTGTCAAAATTCAACATATTAAATAATAAGCTCAAGAAACATGATCCTCCCAGATGAACCACCGTTTTGACTGGGAAACAAAATTGTATAGACCATTCATCACTGGATATACGACGCCATAAGCCCATAACCAACCAAATTTAGCAAGAAGTTGAGATATAGATTCCCCTATCTAGATAACAAGACCAAGGGACAAAACCACGTCGAAATGAAATGGTTCTTGCACCTGTTCTTGGGTTCTTGGGACAAATGGTAATCAGAAAGAAAGAAAAAAACAAATGATTGTTACACATGTTTGCAATTTTTCATCAATCTAAGATAAATTTGTGCTGAGATAGAGTGCCGCATTGTTTTCCTCACAGCACAAATTTATCTTACATTGATGAGAAATCAGAAAAAAAAAGGAGTGCTAAAATTATTTTTCCCATTAAAATTCACATGCCTGTTTGAACTACTAGCAAAAGCACACTTTATTTTCCAGCAGAGCCACTATATGCTGCAAGATGATGCATGTTTCTGCCCCTATTACTCGGCCTCAAATTGCATCACTACCAAACAGATAGTTCTGGTAGCCATTTGACCTCCTACTCTTAAGTCAATGCACACTACCTGTTCAGTAATTCCAATGCTCTGGTGGCAATTACAGTGAACTGCTTAACTAGTATTTGGTAGGTTGAGGACACGCAGATTCTGTAGACTCATGCCAGCACACCATAAAAAAATTACCATATTGTCATTTCCTATTACTACTTCACTATAGGGATTTTAGGGCTAGGATAGCTACTATATGCAGCACTAATGATCTGAAAATCCCAAATCAACATAAATAAGGTTTTATTGACTCACTGGTTGTAACACTAAATAAAGCAATGCCCCAGTTATCATATCCAAATCACAAATCACAGCGACGTTGTAGATTCTGGATTTACATCTGATGTGACACCACTTGTGAGAAAGCTGGTAGCATATCAATATTTCTGTAACTGGCTAAGAGCAGCAGAACAGTCCAATCACTCAGGAATTGTAACACGCATACCTTTTCTCTTTTGTTTAGCTCGGCTTCCATCGCTTGGAGCTCTTTTTCCTTTTTCTTCACATCCTAAATGAGATAATAACATGCATGATATAAATATATAAACAAACTACAGAAGGGATAACCAATACAAACATTTTTATTGACTTAATCAAAACTAACTTTACACATGAACAGTATAAATAAAGGAATAATTGTCACGTTTTGTATACAGTTTTACCCCATTCAGTCAATTTTATAAGGCAAACTTTGAGCTGGCACATGGATCTCTTACGATTGAGAAAGTGACCAAACAGAATTACTACAGTACCCTTCCATTAACTGTTTTCAAAATATGCGAGAGAATATTTTACGTGGTTGGTCATGCGTATATTCTTAAAAAGATAATGAAACAAATAATGGCAAAAATACAAAAAAAAATTATGCTAGGATGTCTCATAATTTTCACCAAAATTGGAAAACAGACCATCGGACTTATAAAAATTCTCACAAGAAGTACTTGATGATACATAAGGAATAGATAAATGGCAATGACGAAGAGAACATCTATCCAATTCCAATTAGAGTAAGAAGCTAGCTGACACAATTTTCTTGAGTGAAGAAAAACTTCTCAAAACTAAACGTACCTTAGTTGAATCCATAGGAATGTCCACATTATAAAAACCCGCAGGCTCGTGGGAGAGAGGTGAGAGTCGGGAATTGGAGGCAGGGGGGACACTCCCTCCCTGTAGAAAATGAAGCATTTGGAAGATATTAGGAACGGGCAGCTCCAAAAATAGAACCCTCTGAGCAACTTAATAATAGCATAATATTTCCTTTGCCAACAACTAGCCTTCTGTTCAACATCAATATTTTAAGTACTTCTATGTAATGAATATGTATGGAATATCAACATAACATAACATACAATGGAAATCAGATGAAAGATCTAACAATACAAAAATACCCAAAAGAAATGACGAGTGGTGGGTGCAAGAATTGCTGCATCCTGCATGCATGCGCAGTTACTTGATTATTAGAACTTGACACAGGTTTCGGATTTAGATAACCAGTAATCAGTAAATATGCACGAGAAAAAACAAAAATATTTTGGCATGTTACTGAGAATGGCCTGCCAATGCATACTTTCGCAGGCATGTGCATAGGCACATTAAGTTTTCAAGGGCATGTGCATAGACACATAGTTTTTAATGTGATCGCAGCGGGGTGTGTTTAAGTAGATTACACTCAAACGTTGCCTTGTTCTACATCAGTTCAATGACATCATCAATGAATAATCCTATCTGACGGTACAAAAGAGCTTGCGACATGTAGTCCTTCAACTTTGGCTCCCACATAGAGCCTAGAATGTAGAAATCTCAAACCTAAGATTTTTATCCATGACCTATCCATACATTTTTGTCTTACGAACATACCTATCTATCCATACATTGGGTATCACATTAACCATGTTCCGACATATGTAGCTTGTAGCACATTGGAAAATTTCTAGAAACCACTTGAATGACTGAGCACAAAAACAGTGGGTCTGAAATTAGTGACGTCTCAATATGAACCCAAGGGCAGCAAGTGGCTCATCCTCTACCTGACAAACACTACCATCATTCCACCATACGTAATGTCCAAGTCCCTGATGTTGAACATAGCACAATATGGTGGTAACCAAGCTCCAGCAACCTCACGCCAGTACTCAGTAACTAATGAACAAGAAACCAAGTCATATAAGAGGGTGTCACAGATATCAAAGCCACCACATTGCTTTAATCTGCTGCGACACCAAATCCCAACCAAACTACATTGTAGCTCATGCTGGCTTCAAATCACCTAGCACAGGCCACTAATCACCCACCGCGCAGCCTTAGTTCACCACGCGAGCACAGATCCAGAGCTAACCTACCGCTTCCAGAGCAATAATCAGCCGACACAGCCGACAGAGCGTAATCGCCAACCCGAAGCGCACAAATCCGCATCTCCCAAATCGCGTCCCCGTCCCCCGCTAGGGGCCTCAGATCCGGGCAATGCCGGTCCCGAATACGAACACGGCCGACGCGGAAAAAAAGGAGAACCGAGATCTATGCTTGCGCTCGCGCCGACGGGAAGGAGAGCGAGCACTCACGGCGAAGGGGTTGACGTCGTCGTCCTCGAAGCCGTTGCGGCCCGCCATGGGTCTCCGGGCGCCTTCTCCGACGGGCGGCGGCGATGGGCGGCGTGGTGGTGGCGACCGACCAAGTGCGTGCGGCGTGCCTCCCTCTCCCCTCTCTCTCTATCTCTCTCTAGTCGCG
>NW_024117291.1:0-13523 GCF_003073215.2 Triticum urartu | reverse complement strand
GACGCCTCCGCGTGCGCAGGAGGCGCCTCCCCAGCCACCGGCGCCGGCAAAGCCACATCTACACGGCCCTCCTACGCAGTGTGCGTCGCCACCGACGCCACAGGCGCCGGAGCAGGAGGATACGAGTACTCCCCAAGGCAGCGACGGCGACGCCGCGGCGGGTGACGGCGAGGGCGAGGGGAAGGAGTCCCTGGAGAACCCCCTGGTGTCCATGGAGTGCTTCATCTTCCTGTAACACTGCACTAGCCCTTCAGTAAGTAATCAGTGTACTCCATTGTCACAGTTAGGAGTAACCAGATTTAGAAGCCGTTCTGTTACGGTGAACGTAATTCCGCTGGCAACTTCTTCCCGGGTTGGAATTTTGTATTCCGGGGAAGAAACTAGCCCCAGCTCTTTGGCGTACCTTGTCTGATGTCCCTTGTAATCTGTAGATTTGTGGAGGACTGTAGCTAATCCAAGCTAAGCTAGCCAGGGTATCTCTGTAACGAACTGCATTTTGTTTTTGTTGCTCTTTTTCCTTCCTGGTACTACATTGATTGCGCCCCGGTCTTTCTTGTGCAAAGCTGGAGTTGCCACTTATGTTGGGGGATCCGATCCGATCCATGGATGGACCATGGCCGTTTCTTCTTCCTCGTTGCATGGCATGGTCCATCACGATGGGTTCGCCGGGGCATTCAATGGCTCCTCATCCGCATTCGCCCAGTTCAATAACTCGGCTCAACCGCTCTGCATTGCACGCCCAAGGCACGTCCGGCGTACTACTAACGTCAACGGGCCGATCCGTGCCTGCGTATTCAATGCCCGTGGTGAACTGCCGATCGGCGAGCACCGGCTGCTATGCACACGAGCAACGTCTAATCGAACAAATGCGCCGAGCTGTAGGGACTCAGGGGAGGAGACCGTGTAGACAGCGGCGTGTGTGGGGGCGTGGCCGTGGCCGGGTGGCCACTGTAGGGTAGCGTCCAGCGACGTCGGGGGGCGTGCCCACTGCATGCCCACCATCGCACCAGCGGCGCCCGCCGCCTGTCGGCCGCTCGCCGTTGTCGCCACCCCGGTGCCCGCGTCCCCCGCCCCCGATTATTTTAGCAGAGCACGGCGGGGCGCACGCCGCTGCCAACCACGGTGCGACGGTGTACTGTACAATACTGGTATACTAGGACTGTGCTGCCTGGCCTTTGCGCTGGAACGTCTCTCCTTGTGCAGTGTACCTGTACGGGGAGATCGCGGCGGATCTGGTGCTGCCGTGCTGGTGGCCGGGAAGGGTGGGGGCGTGCGCGGCGAGCCCGATGCGTTCGTGCGTGGCCGGCGTGCTTGCTGCGGCGCTTTCTGCCGCCACCGAGGCAGGGCCGGCTTTTGCGCCTTTGCAGCAGGGAGGCCGCAGCCGAGGTGGCCCGACCGGCTCGCTGGAAGCTCGCGGTTTCTCGACCCCCGCACGTAGTCGGGTGAAAAGGGCGACGCTCGCATTATGCCGACATGCACGCAGCGGCAGTGGCAGTGGCATGGTAAAAAGGGCGACGCCCGCACGCCGACATGCGCGCAGTGGCATGCACGGTGAGCTCGCCGGGCTCGGCCCTATCGCCCGCGTCGCAGCTTTCGAGCGCACTGCTCGCTGCTCGGATACAGCGGGCCAAGCGGCAATGCCATGCTCTACCCGTCATCTGTCCGACTGTCCCGACGGAGCCGAGGAAGTGGGCTCTGACAAATCGCACGGAAAAGGAAGGAAAGAACCGAGGAGGCAGGCTGGTGTTTGATGAAGCCCACCAACAAAGAGATCTAGAGCAGAAAAGGCCCAAACGTCAACAACCTGATTCCACTCCCCAGTGTGCCTTGCCTCAAAAAAAAAAAAACTTCCCAATGTGCCTGTTCTAAAAAAAAAATTCTTTCCAGTGTGCCGAACAATACCAAAAGCACCGCTGCCTTGGACAAATTTATTATCAAGTGGTATTTCTTTTTTTTTGCAAGGAATTTATTCTCAGGCTAAACAGGGTGGCCAACGGAGTAATCCATACAAGTACACACAAAAAAAAAAACCTCAACACAAACACAAAGGAGCAACTTCTTCAGACCCGGATCTTCCTTCATCGTCCGCCTGTCAACGGAATTGACAGGTTTCCTCCTCCTCTCCTAGCTTTTATATAAAAATAATCCGTAGAGTACTTGGTCGCCACCAGATTCTCACCCCAGCAAAAAATGGTGCTGGGACGTGTCCAGCAAAGACAGCTCTCATGCGGCTGACGCTGACCCCTCCCACTTGTTCACCACCTCCTTCAGTTGCTCAAATCCCTGAAATGCAACACATAGATAGGACAGTGAGTAAAATTCCAAGTATTTCTTGCATAAACAAAGCAGCGCCGCAAGTGTTTCTGTTTGTTGTTCGAATTGTCCCTTATACTGATGAATGAAAAGCAACAATTTAGCAATCTTGCTAGTTTTGTAGTACTAACTACTACGCAACCTCATGGTGAACAACAGGGAAGAACACTTGGGACCTTATAAATGGGCCATTTCTGTCTGATAACAGAAGAACTACACCCGTGGAAGGACGCCGGCTTGGTAGGAGCAATGTGGCCCCCACCAGACTAAAGATTTTGCCAACTTAGGTGAGCTGTACATGTTTCACTAAGGTTCGTGCCCCAGTATACTGTACTTCAGCCGCCTCGGCTCTTCTCTTAATTAACAGATATCAGCACTCGGTGTTTTTCGTCAAAAATAAATGGCCATTTCTCTCTGAAGGTCCAAAAGGTTCCTTCCCAAATAACTAAACTGCAATAGTATTGGATGAAAGCATATAATCCACTCACCATTCGGTTTGTGAAGCTCCCAAAAGATTCGCCTTCCTGGCGTGTGCTATTCCAGTAGGAGAACAGTGGTTCCAAAACCTTCTCGATATCTTGTAGCTTCACTTTGTTCATAAACGTTTCTGCCAACGTGGTCTGGTTTGGTGTTCCTCCAAGCCAAATCTACAATCGGAATAAAGAAAATGTTGATTGAGATTAAATAAAATATAGAAACCCAGTTAGAAATACGCACAGAAAAGGAAGCAAGATTTGTTGCAGAAACGATGACCGAATATTTCAGCATTGTTTTACCTGGTAACTGTTTGGGCCATCACCAACAAAGCCAACCTCTGCCATGTATGGTCTGGCGCATCCATTGGGGCAGCCAGTTATCCTCACCACTACAGACTCCTCATCCTTGATGCCAACCTGTTTAGTGGGCAGCATTGTCTCAATTCTTGAGTGACAGGACAGGTACAAACTATGCACGGCATATTCTCAAGCGTTCAGATGATTTTTGACAGGTTGGCAGATGAATACCTTGTCAAAAACTGCTCTAATTCGTTTAAGTATCGGTAGGATCCCTCGCTCAGCTTCTGTTTGTGCTAGAGGGCACAGAGGTAAGGCAGGGCATGCCATGGAGGTTATGTTCAGGAGATCAACGTCCTTTGGTTCCTACATACATGAATACACAACTTTTAGTGGGGAGAAAAGGAGCTCACTGCTTACTTGCACTGCAGACAATATATAGGGAAGCCTAGGAATATTAATTTTATTTCTTATTTTAGTAACCAACCATGCAGTTTCTTTCAAATTTTCAAACTGAGAAGAAAGAATCAGTATATAGGGAAGAGTAACAGTAAGATCAACATTATCAATTGGAACAGCAGATGCAGCAAGGAGAATTTCAAGATAGAATAATTTAAGGGGCCTAATATCAACTAAAAAAATGTATACTCCAGATTACAGGGAGAGGGGTATGCAATGGACAAAAGTAATCTTACCAACAGGCCAGCTTGAGCAAGAGCTGCAGTTATGGGTTCTCTCCATGCCTGATCAACCCCACATAAGATAAGATTCTGGTTTGGAGTAATACTAACATCCAAGCTATACTTCTCAATTATCTCTCGCAGAGTTTTCTTTGCTTGCCCCCCAAGACGACCGTTATCAACATGCACTCCATAGAATAATTTACCATCGCCCTGCAATAGACAATAAAGAGAAGGAAAAAAGGAACTCTGAGTTCAAGAAATAACCAATTGATATATAAATGTTCGAGAAATAAACTAAATTACAAATTATGAAAAGTGGGAACATTTGAAAAACTATCAGCAAACCCCCCCTAAACAAGATATGCTATTTCTTCTCATATTTTCTATGCACTCCTGACTAAAATACAGTGTGATGGAATTACCTGTTCCTGCCAGCCAAGGTAGCTGTTGAATTGCCATTCTGGCAATGGATGAAAATCTTCAAACTTCTTTCCATAGTATTTTTCAACCTCAGCCCGGAACTTGTCAATACCCCAGCTGTCAAGCAGATACTTCATTCTGCTATACCTGCGATCGTCTCTTCTTCCATTCTCCCTCTGAGTGACAACGATTGCCTTTATAGCATATAATATATCCTCCTTAGGAACATATCCAAGTGGATCAGCCAGACGAGGGAATGTGGTTTCTATTCGGTGTGTCCTTCCCATGCCACCTCCAACCTGAAAAATAGGGATAGCCAAATGTCAAGGGATAAATCAAAAAGGCAGGCATTGCCAAATGCAGTACAAGATGGAGCAGAAGTTTCTTGGGCACTCACATAGAGGTTAAAGCCAACAGGCTCCCCAGCACTATCTGAAACAACAACAACACCGATGTCATTGGTCAGAATATCAACAGAGTTATCACCAGCAACTGTGACCGCAATCTTGAACTTCCTGGGCAGATACTGGGTCCCGTAGATTGGTTCAGGGGAATCAGGGAAGTTTGTTCCATGTGAGTTGTCATTCCGGGCTTTGGTGACCTCAGGAGGCTCTTCCGCTGACATTATCTTCTCTCCATCCACCCACAGATCATAATAAGCCCCCGACTGTGGCGCAAGAAGTGCCGCAATATTCTCAGCAGTTTCTTGGGCAAAAAGGATATCCTTTCTCACATATGGCGCCGCAGGCGCAAGCACATTCCTGTTGAGGTCTCCACAGGCACCTAAGGTTGATCCCATATTCTTTATCACAGTGCTGATGACATGCTTCAAGTTCTTCTTAAGAACGCCGTGCAGCTGAAATGTTTGCCTGGTTGTCAGACGGAGCGTTCCGATCCCGAACTCATCGGCCAGTGTATCCATGGCCAAGTAAGTCTGGTTCGGAACTTTTCCGGAAGGATTCTTTGTCCGGAGCATGAACGAGTAGTTCTTCTGCCCACGAACTTCCCGGTCGCTCTGCTGGTAGCTTCCGTGGAACTTGATGAGCTGGACAGCAGTCTCGTTGACATTGGGAGCCTCTGAGACCAGCTCCTCGTTCAGCGGGTACCGAAGGAAATTGCTCTTCTCCTTGATTATCTCCACCTTGCTTCGCTTAACTTCTTTTGCATCCTTCTTCAGAGGCTGCACGGACGTAAAAATGTTTCAGAATTCAGAGCATCAGATAACAGTAGTAGTGTATATATTATATATAGTATTTTCTACGGAACAACTATATCTGTATAACACAAACTTATGTTCTAATCAACATTCCAGGGGTATATGACCAGGGCAAACCATTTTATATGTAGACGGTTTTAAAATGGATTTATTTCCAATCAATGACAGAGGCAGTCAGTCAGTGTTCCTGGGCGATGGGAATTGAAATTAACACTGTGCAGGGGGACTGATTTGTTCTCACACCCAAATCCGCAGGTTAAACATATTACTATTATACCGACATCTAATCGCATCAATTTTTTTAAAAGGCCCATCAATTTCACTAGACTTAAAATGTTCCCAAAAAAACTGATTCCATTCCCTACGCCCGAACCGGAGAATCAACCCCGCAGAAACGAATAAACCCTAAGCCCGAAGGCACCCGTCGTCCCACCACACCGCAGAACTCACCGTGGAGACGGCGCGAATGCTGGCCGCCGAGGGCCCGCTGCCGGCGGGTGTCGCCCCTGGCGGCGCCACCCTGACGGGCCTGCCGAGCATCCGGGACCGCGGGAGCTGCGCCGCGCCACCGAAGCCGTGGAACTCGGCGCCGCCCACCGCCGCCGACATCGCCGGAGGTGCGAGCGGTCGGAGCCTAGAGAGATGCGGGCGGCGAGCGTGAGTGATGTAGAGTAGATTTTTTTGTTGCTGCGGGGCGGGGCGCTTGGGTCGGGCGAGGGGCCGAGACGACACGGCGGGCCGCGGGGGCTTTATGGGGGAGGCCGCGCCCGCCCTGGCCCACGCAGGACAAGTAATGGGAAATGTGCTCCCGTGCACGCCGCGCACCGTAGACCGGACAAGTTATGCAAAGTAGGCACGCACTGACAGGTGGGCCGACGGGATGCCGGTGCATGCACGGGGCTCAGGCGGGTCGGGAGGGGAAGACGGGATCAGCTGCGGCCACTGGCGGCGAGCATCACGCCTGACGCCTGTCCGTGGCGGCCACACGTCCGGGCCGTCGAGTGACAAGTGGGTCTCGTAGGTCGTGACCCCACCTGTCCGTGACTGGTGAGATTTTCGCCCGTGGCCGCCGAGCGCTGGGTTTGTTTATTCGGAGGGAGGCGGCCGAGATGCGGAGCTGGTGCGACGGGTGGGGCGCTGGATTGACCCCGGTTCGTATGGGTACGTCGAACCTGGACGTCTTTTTCGGCAAAAAAAGCACGATTCGCGATTCGCCCCTCCCTCCCACCACTGCCGTGCCGTGAAGGCTCGTAGCAGCCGCAGCCGCACGATGTGAGGTCAGAGATGAGATCAGGGACCATCTTGTCTCCCCGGCCCAGAATCTCGCGCTCTGTGCTGTGGCCCGTCCCGTGTGGCCGCCTCTGTTTTTAGCGCCAGCCACAGCCAGCGGCTCCTGGTCTCCGATAGAGCCGCTCATGCATGTACACTGCTAGTAGTACTATTCCATCCTTTTTGGTTTACTAGTAAGCTTGCACGTGCAACGCACGTCTCAACTAATTTTAATATATAAATATATGTGAGAATACCATACATAGAAAGATGGTTTGGTTGCACTAAAAAATATTACAAATCAAGAAAATATTTTCAAGTAGCATCATATGCATAGAGCCAAAAATACACAATTATTTTTGATTTTACAGAAATTTCAAATTGTTCTGAAAATTTTCATTTTTTGTCAAAATTTGACAAAAAATGGAATGAATTAAATTTAAATGTATTTTCAAATCTATGTAAAACTTCCCCATAATTATCAGTAGTATATTAGATAGAAAATTGGCATCATTTAGGCATTGTCATGTCATCATGGGTACTCCACATTACAGAATTGCCACATAAATTTGGTGTCCACAATCCATGAGCCTGTCACATCATTATCACATATTACAAAGTAAAAGGCTCACAATACATAAACCACACACATGAGCTCAATCCAAGGTTCACAATACATTATACACGAAGTGTTGCTTCAATTGATTTTGTTCTTGGTGCATTGAGCTCAGTTCCAGCTTGGAGAAGATCCTCATATTTTCCATCTTGGGCGATATGACCATCCTTGAGTATGTGCCATGAGAAAAATAAAGCACAAATGAGAGACCAAGGGCCCATTATCCCATGAACATTCCAATGAGAAATATTACAAAAGATGGCAAAACTTTCATGCAGAATCTGTTGCATTATTCTCATCAGGAAACATGCATAAACAACACATCGAATTGAACAACTTAACATGCTGATAAATTTGAAACAGCATATATACCATGTGCATTAGCCTCTAAAAAGTGGTGCTTCGATTGTAAGGATAATGTTATTACCAGTATGAAGTCAGCAGCTGGTATGAACCCGACTTGATGGGTTACAAGAATTACTGTTTTGCTAGCTAGTGCCCCCAATATATAATCCCGCGACACATAATCAGACATGTTATGAAACAGAGGCACCTTTAAAGAAAATATGCCTCTGTCACCAATGATCTGTGAATGACACGATTACCTAGCTATGGTTGTATGCTTCTCTTGCTCTTGCAGGTATCAAGGTAAGAATCTGCTTTGCTCGAGATATAGAATCAGCACTGCAACAAGATGAAGCATCAGGTACCAATGCTAGTAATTCTTGAAAGTGGATACCAATGATGGTTGCTCAGGTTGTCAAAATCATGAAATATTAAAATATAACAAATTTGTACTTATACATCAGGCATAAAAAAAGAGTTAATTGCACTATTAAGACATAAACTTGCAGCGCCGGTAGAATTTCAAACAAAAACTTGCAAAATGACTCAACCGGGCCCGTAAAATTGCTTTGCGGGACAACAAATTAATTATCACTTAAGATGTATTTTTAAAATAGAACAGCAGAGGGTGGAGTCATGTTGCTGCGTAAATACAATAATATATATATGTTCCATCCATTAGGTCTCCGATAGTTTGTAAAATAAGAACATTGAATCTACTAATTAATCCCCCAACCTCCCATTGTCAAACATAACAAGTAATTAGAGAAGATAATTTTGTCATGATACTTCTTAATACAACATGATTTGAGTATACAACATATATTGATCTCAAGAAAAAAATCTGGTTGAAAAAGAAAATAGAACTACAATTTAGACTGGTCAGTATAACATACTACCGTAGGTTGTTCCCTCTTTCCTCATGATGGCACGTAAAGTTCTCCCACGCACTCTCTGTATACTCTCTGTTTCTTGTGATTCAGATTAAAGGGGAATTTGTCAAATAGGCATATAAATACATTGCTTAGAAGTTGAAAACAATATGTAGTTCCATTTAATTCTAGAAAGCTAGTACTATAATATGATATTTGGGAAACGCTTGCCTGCTATCAGCCGCCTCCTCTATGTGACGCGTGTACACGGGTCCTTTGCGTCACTACATACATGAGGCATAATCTCTATGCCACAGAATATACCATTAATTATCATGGTCGAGGATAGCAAAATACAAACCCCAAAGTGAGATATATCCAGAGAATTTAAGCCTCTCAGTGTAAAAAAAATCTGGCCAAAATATATACCTTTTGAAATCTGGCCAAAATCTGGCCTAAATGAATAGCCTGCACGCCGCACACAGCCAAAGTGAGATATATCCAGAGAATTTAAGCCTCTCAGTGTAAAAAAAATCTGGCCAAAATATATACCTTTTGAAAGGAAACCATGTCCTAAATGAATAGCCTGCATGCCGCACAAAATATTAAATGTCTCCTAAATATGTAGAATAGTTATAGCTCCTGTCGGGTGGGCAGGCGGTGCAGGTCTGTCTGGGCCAAGAAAAGGCTTCGCTGACCTCTATTTGCAAACAAAATTTTAATGCAAACTTTAATGTAGTTGCACGTTCATGGCTGATCAGGCATAAATGAATGATTGAGATGGAACTAAAATATCAAACTATAATTGTTGAATGATTGGTAATGCGACTCGTAATCAGAATAACAAAGGAGATAAAAACATATGAAACTCGATACCCTTTAGAAACAAATGTCACCCGCTCCTTCCTCGGCAGCTTTGTGTCAATCTCATCACCCACGTTCACAAGAACAACTCCCATGTGCGACCAAATGTGACCCGTCTCTAGCCTACAGGCATGCAAGTGAGATGGATGTTGACTTGCTCTTGCATGAGTAGTAGACGATCCTTATGAATCTTGTTCAAATACCTCACTGTGCCAGCTTCATCTTGCTGTAAGTGTTTAGAGTATACAACAAAGACTTATTCAGGCTTTACCACAAAAGTAGAATGCAATTGTTAGACACATCTATTTTTTTGCATAACCAGCAGGCACACCTCATGCTTACTTCCCATAGCAAACTCTCGTGCAGAAGCATGTTGGGCGCATCACCTGGAAGGCACAAACATGCATGAATTAGGATAGCCTGGGTATATCAGCTTTTAATTCTTTTGCATATAAACATACTACTACAGTAAAGTGTGCCACTAAGGTATATGCGTATAGCTACGGATGTTTCCAGTATACCTGAATATTTTGCTTGGCCATCAACATGTTTGAATGACGGAACATCTCCAGTTAACTGACAAAAGTCATCTTAAAAAATTACAGGGATCTTGAAGGTAAAAAGTGGCAAGTCCACACTGAGAAAATTTAGCAATACACTAGAAATACTGATGGATACTCATGGACATAAGTTCTCTAGAGTATATTAGTCATTGACATATTAGAACCTCGCATGATATTAGTCAATTATTAGCCATTGAATTTCAGGTTGTCTGTGTGGTAAAAGTATTACCATCTAAAATTCCTTACATATGCTAATGCAGGGCCGACCATTGCTCTACTTGTTAACGGATTTTAGACAAAAGCACACCATAGATGTCCCGGTACAGAAAGACAAAGCTCCTCCAGGTTGTACGGATGCCTAGAAATGTAGTATAACAAACAAGACATGCTCTTTTTGAAATTTCAAATAGCGTGGCCTCATAGAAAAGCTCATGCGCAGCCAGGGCCGGTCCTGAGAATTTAGGGGCCTGGGGAAAGACAACAAAAAGGGGCCCTAACCCCTAAGGCCACATAAACATATGCTGGTTTTTTTTCTATTTCAGTTGCAAATAAATACTCGATACACTATAATTTTGTTGCCTTATCATCTTAGTTATTCAGAAAAGTGGGTTCATAAACATTCACAGTAAAAGTTGCAGTCAATTGGCATGTTTTTTATTAGGTGAATAAGTAACAGTTTCATGCTTACTCAATATATTGTCATCCTATAATTTTTCATTAGGTTGTTCCTCAGCAGTAACTAAGCTAGCTGTTCTGAATTCCTAGCAGTAGAAGTACTCGTCTGTATTCTAACAAATTGTTTATGCTCCTTTCGAGGCCTCAGTCAAGTCATATGCCAGTTTTCATTCTCATTACCAGATGGATATACTAACAATCTTGCTAATTAGCACACAAATATATAGGGTACAAGTAATTAAGAACACTGCTGAGCAAATAAAAAATTCTAAGAAAGGTATGGAGCAAGATATTTGGATGGCTAGAAAAATATAAATTGCTAAATTTTGTTGCTGCTTACAAGTCACGAACATACATCTCAGTTCCTCTTTTCGAATCCCAATCAAAACATGAAATCAGAGTGAGAAAGAGATATGTATGAGGATGATCTTTATGAATGAATGAACGATCTCACAAGACTATAGAAGAGGGGAATTGAGTTGAGAAGCAATTAATCACAATCTGGAAAATCGTAATACCTTCTTCCACTAATTGCGCCCTGCAGCCGGAAATCTCGATTAGACGTCCTCATACATATCTGTGAGGCGTTCTCGACCTTGGCAAGGCTGAGTCTCATGCTGATTTGTTTCCAATTGGGGAAGAGATGGAATTAAGCCGAGAGGATTGCGTGTGTGACAAGCCAAGGATGAACATCATGTACGCACAGGCAGCTCGCCCGGGCAGCTCTGGGTCAGGTCCTTGCAGCAGGCCAAGACGGGGCAGTTGTCGCGGCCCTTGTGCGGGGTCACGGAGAGGCCCACGTTGAAGCCGTCCACCACGCTCACCCCGTAGGACGATTGCTCGTTGCCGCCGTGGTGGAGGGAGACCTGCGGTGGAGAACTGGAGCCGCCCGCCGCAGCGCCCTGTCGGCGCGCCGGGGCGATCGGGGCCCCCCCGCCGCAGTCGCCTATCGCGCAGCCGGTGCGCGCCCAGATGCGGCTGGACCAGGCGTGGGTGGGCGCCGGGAAGGAGCGGTGGGAGAGCGACGGGAGGAAGAAGCTGCCCCCCTCCAGGACCTCACTGCCGGTGTTCCCCTGGATGCCCGGCCAGATCGGGTTCACGACGGTCAGGGTCATCGGTGGTATGCGTGCGGAGCGGACGGCATGCTAGGGGCGGCGATGCGGGTGCAGGGAGGGCGGCTTGGCACCGGGGATGCGGGGACGGGAAGGTGAGGCGCCGATCGGGAGAGGAGGGAGGTTGGGGATGGAGCGCTCTTGTGCATGCGAACGTGCGAGGAGGAAGTGGTGCGCGGCGTGCGTGCGATCAGTCTAAGCAGTTTTTCTCAGAAGAGGTGGAGGAGTTTAGGAGTGGCAGGGTGGGTAATTAAAGTGTAAAACACGTTTGATGTGTTGGAGTGATTTAGACCATCAGATCATATGCTTTAATGGATGAGATGACTCGGTTCTTCGCCCTCTCGTCCTTTTATAGTGGTGGTAGATAGGGCTTATCTCAAAATTTTAGTTTTTCAATTTTGTAAGGCTTAATTTGGTTGTTTCCCATCACATGTTCAGACTTTAAGGTGTATTAAATCATTGCATGCAAGTATTAAGAGAAAACTGACCAATGCATGCATGCATTGCAATTAATGCATTCGTAACATAATTTTTTGAGGAAAACAAGATCATTAATTGGGTGCTTTTGCAAACTATAAAAATATTCCACCACTCATCATCTATCTTGGTTGGTGAGATTTTTGAACTGGGCCTTATAAACCGAAAAGGAGGGAGTAGTTGGTTTCTCAAACCTGCATTACATTTGCGTCCAAAGATACACATGAATTTGGAATCAATGTGAAAAGGAAAATTTAAACCTGCACTACATTTGCGCGCAAAAGGCACACACATTCTACGTAGCATTAAAAAAACAGTTGGTTTCTCTAACGAATCTGCTGATGCTCAAGCAGAGACTGCCGAGAAGATGAGCCGGCAGCTCCCTAAAAATCGAAGTCACTACAAAGGCAGAATTCATGCACTTTGTCGCTACGTCTTGACAGGCACGAACTCTACAAGTGGCGGCATTCATGCGCCGGCCATAATGGCGGTCTCTCCTGAGCCATCGCGATGCCACCGCGCAAACATCCTCAAGATTAACTTAAATTCCCTATGCATCCCATTTCTAAGTATTTTCTCCGCGCAAGCACCATCCATGCATACATCGATGCCGCTCAAGTACTACTTCTCACCCTCATGTTCCTACTTCCACTTACAAACCAGAAAGGTGGCGGAGTGGAGAAGTTTGCACGGGCCTGGAGTGCAAGCTCGAGCTGAAAGATGTTACGAGTAGGTCGATTTGGAGGAGACACTCGTCTCTGTATCTTCATTTATAGACTTGTAGGAGTAGTCTCTTCTCTACTACTATTAAACAAGCAAACATATTCTTCGTTAAACGCATCCCACCACATGTACACAGAACAGTGAAAAAGAATTACCACCACACGATTAGACCCATTTGATTAGATCTAACCGTCAATATAAAAACTAACCAACACCGAAAGTACCTGTAGCAATTACCACAGGCGGACGAAACTCTGCCAACGAGCGAAAAGTTCCGCGCGGCCGCGTCCGGAGAATTCGCGAGGAGGATTTATTTTTCCGAGGATTTAGTGGTTAAAAAAAGATTAAACGTAATGTTCCTTGATTTATGGACGTGAAGATTAAACGTAGTGTTCCTTGATTTATGGACGTGGGACGTCCAGCAAATATCTGGCTGTTGTGGAGTGCGGAACCGCGGACGCGATTTCTCCGGACGAATCCCGTCATCGCGTCCTGCTATCTTCTCCTCATCTTCCAACTACCCTCATCGTCGTCCTTGCACGCGCCACCCCGTTTGCGCCGCCCAGCAAGCACCCTTGGCGCGGTGCACACATGCCTGCCGA